>NC_073411.1:3300827-3315827 GCF_028641065.1 Leucoraja erinaceus | reverse complement strand
GGGCAGCAGGAGAAATGGTTCAGTAGCTAACGTTAACACTCAGAAAGTCAACAGTCCTTCTGTGACAGGAACACCAGCCACTGAAAGTAAGCATGCAGGTACAGCAGGCAGTGAAGAAAGCAAATAACATGTTGACCTTCATAGCGAGAGGATTTGAGTATCGGAGCAAGGAGGTCCTACTGCAGTTGTACAGGGCCCAGGTGGGACCACATCTGGAGTATTGTGTGCAGTTCTGGTCTCCTAATTTGAGGTAGGACATTATTGTTATTGAGGGAGTGCAGCGTAGGTTCATCAGGTTAATTCCCGGGATGGCGGCACAGTACTGACATATGATGAAAGAATGGGTCGACTGGGCTTATATTTACTGGAATTCAGAAGGATGAGAGGTGATCTTATAGAGACATATAAAATTCTTAAGGGATTGGACAGGCTAGATGCAGGAAAAATGTTCCCGATGTTGGGGGAGTCCAGAACCAGGGGTCACACAGTTTAAGAATAAGGGGTAGGCCAATTAGAACTGAGATGAGGAAAAACTTGAATTCAAGAGAGAGTTGGATATAGCTCTTCGGGCTAATCAAGGGATATGGGGAGAAAGCAGGAACAGGCTACTGATTCTGGATTATATTAAATTGTGGTGCTGGCTCGAGAGGCTAAATGGCCTACTCCTGCACATATTTTCTATGTTTCTATGTTTCTATGTATCTATGACAGCTTAGAAGGTTGAAGGAAAGAAACTGCACATCGCTCAGTGCACCTTGCTGGAGATCAGTTGATGGAAACTGTGAGGTCCCATTGCATTCTCCCTCTATAGATGTTCAGGTCTCTGCTGTGAATTGTTACATGGATGAGCTTTGCCCACCCCTGAGACTTCAGCACAATGTTTTGTTCGAGGTATAGCATGGAAACAGGCCCTTCGGCCCACCAAGTCCATGCTAACCACCGATCACCCGTTCGCACTAGTTCTACGTAATCCCACTTTCTCATCCACTCCCGACACACTAGGGCCAGAGGCCAATTAACCTACAAACCTGCACATCTTTGGGGTGTTGAGGAAACCACATCACCCGGCCGAAACCCATGTGGTCACAGGGAGAATGTACAACATTTACCTCTAACAACCACATTGTCAATTCAGGTCATAAGGTCATAAGTGATAGAAGCAGAATTAGGCCATTCGGCTCATCATCTACTCCTCCATCCAATCACGGCTGACCTATCTCTCCCTCTCAACCCCATTCTCCTGCCTTCTCCGCGTAACCTTTGTCACCCGAACTAATGAAGAACCTGTCAATCTCTGCATTAAAAACACACCGCCACCATCAGTGTCAATGAATTCCACAGATTCACCACCCTCTGACTAAAGAAATTCCACCTCATCTCCTTTCTAAAGGTACGTCCTTTTATTCTGAGGCTGTGCCCTCTGGTCCTAGACTCTCCCACTAGTGGAATCACAACCACACTGTCATTGGGTCTCACCCTCAGGAGAGACTCAGTTTCTTCTTCCATTTCTCCTGCAACTGAATCTCACTTGTTTTCTCACTTTTTGATTAAAGGTCTCGGACATGAATTTTATTTTAATTTAGTTTTTGGGATACAGCGCGGAAACTGGCCCTTCGGCCCACCGAGTCCGTGCCGACCAGCGATCCCCGCACACTAACACTACCCTACACACACTAGGGACATTTTTTACATTTACCAAGCCGATTAACCGACAAATCTGCACGTCTTTGGAGCGTGGGAGGAAACCGAAGATCTCGGAGAAAACCCACGCAGGTCACGGGGTAAACGTACAAACTCCGTACAGACAGCACCTGTAGTCAGGATCGAACCCGGGTCTCCGGCGCTGCAAACGTTGCAAGGCAGCAACTCCACTGCTGCGCCACCGTGACCGCACTAAAAGTGAACTCTGTTTCTCTTTCCACAGATGCAGTCTGACCTGCTGAGTGTTTCCTGCACTTCCTTTGTTAGGCATGGTCTTGTTCCAGTTTGCTTTCCTCATTTAACACTGCTCGTTTTTATTTGCAGCGGATCGTTCACAAGAATGCCAGAAGATTTTACGGGTGAGTGATATTAGATAACGGTGTATAATATAGGAGTTTAATATGGACTCACTATAAACAAAGCACTTGGACCATTCTTCTCACTGGCACACTTCTGTCAGTCAGACACTGAATACCACTTTAGTTTTAGTTGTCATGTGTCAGGTGTACTGAGGTACAGTGAAAAGCTTTCGTTGCTGTGTGCTATCCAGTCATCAAAAAGACTATGTGTTCAAGAAGGAACTGCAGATGCTGGAAGATCGATGGTACACGAAAATGCTGGAGAAACTCAGCGGGTGCAGCAGCATCTATGGAGCGAAGGAAATGCATCAGTCTGAAGAAGGGTTTCGGCCCGAAATGTCACCCATTTCCTTTGCTCCATAGATGCTGCTGCACCCGCTGAGTTTCTCCAGCATTTTTGTGTACCATCGAAAAGACTACACTGTGCAATCAAGCCATCCACAGTGTACGGATACAAGATAAAGGGAATATCGGTGGTGCAAGATAAAGTCTAGTAACATTCGATAAGAGATAGTTTGAAGGACTCCAATGGGACAGAGGGGAGGTCAGGACCGCTCCCTAGATGGTGATTCGGTTGCCTGATAACAGCTGGGAAGAAACTGCCCCTGAATCTGGAGGTGTGCGTTTTCACACTTCTGTACCTCTTGCGCGATGGGAGAGGGGAGAAGAGGGAGTGGCCGGGGTGCGACTGGTCCTTGATTGTGCTGTTGGCCTTGCCGAGGCAGCGTGAAGTGTAGATGGAGTCAATGGAAGGGAGGTTGGTTTGTGTGATGGGCTTCCACCTGTTATAAGTAAGTCGGGTGCGTGGTCTATAGGAGGCGAGAGGAAAATTTCGCCAGACGAAACCTTCGGAAGATTTGCTATGCCTGTACATCCTCAATATCTTTTGTCTCTCGTTATCAGGGAATATAAGCACCAGCCCAATACCTTCTTTGCAAAGTCCTTTTGGAGAGGTAGGTGTGCTGTCATTGTACTGCAGCAATGCTGTTTGGTTATTTGGCTCCCAATCATTTTGCTCTCCAGTTAGTCTACAATAAGAATTGCGTTGTTCAGTTTCCGTACACGTGACATTTAAACAAATGGCTCTCCCTTGAATGATGCAAAAAGTTGGAGTAACTCAGTGGGACAGGCAGCATCTCTGGAGAGAAGGAATGGGTGACGTTTCGGGTCGAGACCCTTCTTCAGAATCTCCTCCGCCTAGTGGAGCTGGCCCTCAATAGTTTTAAACCTTGATTCTCTCTGGACTCTTGTAGGTATCTAACCTACAAACACCCCCCTCCTTCCGAGGTCGGAGTCTCGAGGTTGGAGCGAGGTGGACGGGCCATGCCACCGAGAAGAAAGAGGGACCTGGTGTGGGGGGGGGGGTCACCGAGAACTAAGGGGAACCCCGAAAATAGACACAAAATGCTGGAGTAACTCAGCAGGACTGGCAGCATCTCTGGAGAGAAGGAATGGGCGATGTTTCGGCTCAAGGCCCTTCTTCAGATGGAGAGTCAGGGGAGAGGGAGTCTAGAGATAAGGAGGCTGAGGTGTGAAAACGACAGATCAAAGCAGACGATGATGAGGAAATGTAGAATGGTTCATTGTTAGCTGAAGGGAAGGTGACAAGGAGGCTTACAGTCAGTGAAATTAATCAGGAGGACAGTGAAACTAGTCAGAGAACTAGGGTGGGGGAGGGATGGAGAGAGAGGCGATGCAAAGGCTACTTGGTTAGGGAAAGCAAGCCTAAATAAGAGGTAAGCAAAATAAGAAGTAAGTAAACCAACATTTGCAGTTCCTTTCCACACACTAAGGCAGGGGTGGGCAACCTTGTTCTGCATAGGGGCCGGGACGCATGGTCTGTGAGCGGATGGTGGGCCACATCTATCTCGTGTACACATGGATCCCGCCCCTGCGTGCCGGTGATTTTGGGTTACGGGCCGCATTCGCCCCGGGGGCCGTAGGTTGCCGACCCCTGTACTACAGGGACCCGGTGAGGCAGATGAGTACTTTTTAAAACTTTGTCAGCATCTTTGTCTGACTCTTTAGTGTAATTGTTATGCAAAACAAAAACTTTCACCAAGGCAGCAACGCTACCCCAGCGCCACCGTGCCATCTGGGGTCTCGCCCCCACCTCTCTGCCAGGTTTCTCCACCCCTCCCCCTCGCCCACCACCACTACAATCAGTGGAGAGGGGCATCGAACTGAAACGTCACCTGTCCATGTGCTCCACAGATGCTGCCTGACCTGTTGAGTTAGTCCAGCGCTTTGCGTCACTTTGCTCATTGCTAGTCCATTCCCCATGTAAACTGACAGTCATTACATACGTCTGCGGAGTAAGGAACTGCAGGCACTGGTTTAAACTGAAGACAGACGCAAAAAGCTGGAGTTACCCAGCGCATGCTTTTCACCAGGGATGCTGTCTGACCCGTTGAGTTACTCTAACATTTTGTGTCTACCTACGTCTGTGAGGTACTGTACTTCACAAGGCCACTTTACAACTTGCCATGAAGAATTTATCAATGTTAGTTTACTGTAGAGTAACTCCAATGCAATTTGCTATTGGATATTAGTATTGGTTTTATTACTGTCAAATGTACTGAGGTACAGTGAAAAAGTTTGATTTTCATCTCCTGGTATATGAGTACAACAGGGCAGCATGGTGTCGCAGCGGTAGAGTTACTGCCTCACAGCACCAGAGTCCCGGGTTCGATCCTGACTGCGGGTGCTGTCTGAACAGAGTTTGCACGTTCTCCCCGTAACCTCGTGGGTTTCCTCCGGGTGCTCCGGTTTCCTCCCACATTCCTAAGACGTGGGGGTTTGTCGGTTAATTGGCCCTCTGTAAATAGTAAATAGTCTCTGTAAATTGCCCCTAGAGTGCTGGTCGGCGTGGACTATGTGGGCTGTATCTCAAAACGAAGCTACACTGAACTAAACTGGTAGAGCAAAAGAGAAAATAAACAGAGCACAAAATATCATGTTACAGCTGCAGAGAAAATGGATAATGGCCATGGGGGTTGGCACAACATGGGAGAACACCGCAGCAGAGGGAAGAAATGTTTAAAAACCTCCCCCCCCCACCACAATCAGTCTGAGGAAGGGTCCCGACCTGAAATGTCACCCATCCATATTCTCCAGAGATGCTGCCTGACCCGCTGAGTAACTCCAGCACTGTAACCAGTGTCTGCAATTCCTTGTGTCTATGATTAAAAAGATGCGTTTCCTGTTAATACAGCACTTTCCATGCTGCTGGTAGCACCCGTTACTTGAACTTCCCAGTTCCAATAGTACCCAGCGGGACCACCCAGGTGTTAGTGCTGCTGCCTCACGGCGCCAGAGAACCACGTTTGAACCTGACCATGGATGCTGTCTGTGTGGAGTTTGCACATTCTTCTTGTGACTGTGTGGGAATCCCACCCCCACATCAGTCTGAAGAAGTGTCTCGACCCGAAATGCCACCTATTCCTTCGCTCCATAGATGCTGCCGCACCCGCTGAGTTTCTCCAGCATTTTTGTCTACCTTCGATTTTTCCAGCATCTGCAGTTCCTTCTTAAACAGAGCCTTAACTATGGTGAGGTAGATAAAAATGCTGGATAAACTCAGCGGGTGCGGCAGCATCTATGGAGCGAAGGAAATAGGCGACGTTTCGGGCCAAAACCCTTCTTCAGACTGTGGTGATTCTGGATCTTCTATCCATTCTCACTGTGAACAATTTTTTTCAAGCATCCTCATTTAGTTTAGTTTAGTTTTGTTTAGTCTTCTTCTTCTTTCGTGTGGCGTGCACAGCCTAAAGTTGTAGGACAACTTGTTCTATTTGATCTTCCGTTTGTGCACGTCGAGTTGATTGCATTAGTCGAAACAGGGCGGACCACGTGAAGGTTGCAATCTTCCACCCCGTTTTGTTTGGTTTAGAGATACAACGTGGAAACAGGCTCTTCAGCCACCGAGTCCAAGCCGACCAGCAATTCCCCGTACACTAGATCTACCCACACAATTTACAGAAGTCAGTTAACCAGTTAAGGAATAGGTGAAGTTTCAGGTTGAGACTTCAGGGCTTGATCCGAAACGTCACCTGTTCCGGTTCTCCAGAGATGCTGCCTGACCCGCTGTGTTACTCCAGTATTTTGTGTCTATCTTCGATGTAAACCAGCAGTTTCCTTCCTGCACGTGATCTATAAACCTGTACGTCTTTGGAATGTCGTGGGAAACCAGAGCACCCGGAGAAAACCCACGCGGTCACAAGGGAGATCGTGCAAACTCTACACAGACAGCCCCCTTAGTCAGGATCGAGCCCGCAGTGAGGCAGCAACTCTAGCGCAGTGAGGCAGCAACTCTAGCGCTGCACCACCGTGCTGTCTCTTGCGCTACTGTGTTGAACTTTATTGTGAACACTCATCCGATAATTAAGCAATTCTGTCCTTCCACAGAATGCCAATTTACAGAGCAAGCCTTGGTTTACAATCAAGTGCGATCGGAAGGCAGCGGAGGTTGCATTGCATGAAAACGGCCAGGTCAGCATCGGCTTTTCCTCACTTCACGTTTCCTCTTGAAGCCTTCAACGTCTAGAACTTCCACTGACTCACCTTTTAAAAACTTGCAACATTTCTCAACTCTGGTGAATTGTGCCACAGAATTCTTCCTTCCGTGCATATAGTGACAAACAGCCTTTGGTCTACCGTGCTGGTTTGTGTCCAGTCTAGATGGGCCTTCCCAAAGTGAGAGGGGCAAAGTTTAAAGGATGTGCGCGGGACACATTTTTTTTGGTGGGTGCCTGGAACTGGGTGGGTGGTGGAGGCAGATATGATAGTGGCGTTGTGGATAGGCACGTGGATATACAGGGAATGGAGGGAGATGGATCACGCAAAGACAGATGAGATCAGTCTAACGCCATCATGTACAGGCACAAACACAGTGGGCTGAAGGGCCTGTTCTATTGAAGATACTTTTAAATAGGCACATGTGGAGGCACGTGGATTTGTGCAGGCAGATAAGTATTCATAGTTTAGTTTAGTTTCGAGATACAGAAGGGAAGCAGGCCCTTCGGCCCACCGGGTCCGCGCCGACCAGCGATCCCCGCACATTAACAATATCCTACACCCACTAGGGACAATTTTTTACATTTACCAAACCAATTAACCTACAAACCTGCACGTCTTTGGAGTGTGGGAGGAATCCGAAGATCTCGGAGAAAACCCACGCAGGTCACGGGGAGAACGTGCAGACTCCGTACAGACAGCACCCGTAGTCAGGATTGAACCCGGGTCTCCGGCGCTGCATTCGCTGTAAAGCAGCAACTCTACCTATGCACCTCTGCACCGCCATGTTGGTCTTGGCATCTTGCTCGCCACAGACATGATGGGACAAAGGGCCCGTACCTGTGCTGCGTTGTTCTATGTTTTATTGTTACCTTCAGATTTTGTTATTGATTCCAACCCTAATTTTGCTTAGCTCTATAATTTTGCACTTGGGGATTTCCTTATACTTCTCTCTATATCTTCCATGTGCTTTTGATAATTGCAAGGGCACCACGGCCTTCATGGGTGGCACGGTGGTGAAGAAGTAGAGCTACAGCGTCAGAGACCCGGGTTCGATCCTGACTACGGGTCCTGTCTGTAAAGAGTTTGTACGTTCTCCCCGTGACCTGCGTGGGTTTCCTCCGAGATCTTCGGTTTCCTCCCACAATCCAAAAACGTACAGGTTTGTAGGTTAATTGGCTTGGTATAAATGTAAAATGTAAACTTGTCCCTGGTGTGTGTTGGGTAGCCTTAATGTGCGGGGATCACTGGTTGACACAGACTCGGTGGGCCGAAGGGCCTGTTTCTGCGCTGTATCTCTAAACTAAAACTAAACCATTTGTACAATCATAGAGCAAAACACATCCACAGTTCAGCAGCTTTTCAGCATGTATTTTGAAACCATTTTATTTTCCCCATTCTGCCAGCATCCTTAATCTTTCCCATTGTCTGACCAAGAGAAAAATTTTGAAGAATGGAAAAACAATATCTCTTGAAATCAGCTTTTGGATATTGCATACACAAACCATGTGTTATTTATTCACAAGGTGTGCCTGACCCAGGCATATCATGCATTTATTGGCCACCTTGAATTGCCTGAGATAGACACGAAATGCTGGAGTAACTCAGCGGGACAGGCGGCATCTGTGGAGAGAAGGAATGGGTGACGTTTCGGGTTGAGACCCTTCTTCAGACTGAAAGTCACGGGAAAGGGACACGAGAGATATAGACGATGATGTAGAGAGATATACCTGTAGAACAAATGAATGGAAGATGTGCAAAAAAGTAACATTGATAAAGGAAATGGGGGTTAGTTGTTTGCTAAGTGAAAACGAGAAGCTACTGTGTCTTCGGATGGAGAGAGAGAGAATGCAAGGGTTACTTGAAGTTAGAGAATTCAATATTCAAGTCATTTGCAAGCTGCCCAAGCGAAATATGAGATGCTGTTCCTCCAATTTGCTCTGGGCCTCACTCTGACAATGGAGGAAGCCCAGGACAGGAAGGTCAGTGTGGGAGTGGGAAGGGGGATTAAAGTGTCTCGCAAGTCAAGTCAAGAGTCGAGAGTTAAATTGTTCTGTTCCCCAGATAGGACAATGAAATTCTTGCTTGCTGCAGCACAACAGAATATGTAAACATAATACAGAACAGGAGATAAAAGTTCAGTGTGTCTATATATCATAGACCATATATATACACACAATAAATAAACAGATAAAGTGCAATAGGCTGCTATTGTTCAGAGTTTGTTTGATGGAGAGTTTAATAGCCTGATGACTGTGGGGAAGTAGCTGTTCCTGAACCTGGGTCTAACAGATTTCAAGCTCCTGTACCTTCTTCCCGATGGCAACGGAGAGATGAGTGTGTGGCCAGGATGGTGTGGGACTTTGATGATGTTGGCAGCCTTTTTGAGGCAGCGACTGCGATAGATCCCTTCGATCAGGTTGGTCCAGGCAGACTGACAGTTACTCCAGCATTTTGTGTCTATCTTCGGTTTAAACCAGCATCTGCAGTTCCTTCCTACACATTTTGAAGAGCCCGTCCGTCCCTATGCTGAATAATTTGAGGAATAAAGAACGTGCATGGTGCCACAAAGTTGTGTCGCAGCTGTGTAGTACTTTGGCTCAGCTGCAATTGAAGCATTGTGTGCTGCTGTGGTCGTCTTATCTCAGGAAGGATGTGGCTTTAGAACAAGTGTAGAAGTGGTTTACCAGAATGACGTCTGGATTTGAAGGTATGAGCAATAAGAAGAGATTGGATAAACTTGGATGCTTTTCTCTGGAGCGTCAGAGGCTGAGGGGAGAAATGTTAGAAGTTAACAAAAAATAACGAGGGGTCTAGGCAGGGACGATAATCAGAACCTGTTGCCCTAGGGTGGAAATGTCGAGACATAGAAACATGGAAAATAGGTGCAGGAGTAGGCCATTCGGCCCTTCGAGCCTGTACCGCCATTCAATATGATCATGGCTGATCATCCAACTCGGTATCCTGTACCTGCCTTCTCTCCATACCCTCTGATCCCCTTAGCCACAAGGCCCACATCTAACTCCCTCTTAAATATAGCCAATGAACTGTGGCCTCGACTACCCTCTGTGGCAGAGAGTTCCAGAGATTCACCACTCTCTGCGTGAAAAAAGTTCTTCTCATCTCGGTTTTAAAGGATTTCCCCCTTATCCTTAAGCTGTGACCCCTTGTCCTGGACTTCCCTAACATCGGGAACAATCTTCCTGCATCTAGCCTGTCCAACCCCCTAAGAATTTTGTAATTTTCTATAAGATCCCCCCTCAATCTTCTAAATTCTAGCGAGTACAAGCCAAATCTATCCAGTCTTTCTTCATATGAAAGTCCTGAGGGGGCAGAGATGAACAGAGATGTGTGGGGGAAAGTTTTTTATGCAGCTGCTTGGTGTGAGTTGCCTGGGGTGGTGGTGGAGGTGGATACAATAGTAGCATTTATGAGTGGTTTGGATAGGAACATGGATCTGCAGGAAATAGATGGATATGGATCACGAGTCGGCAGAGATTAGTTTAACTTGACATCATGTCCAGCACGGACATTGTGGGCTGAAGGGCCTGTTCCTGTGCTGTGCTGTTCTATGTTCTAAGTTGCAGTCATTGTGGATAAGGTGTTGTTGGGCATTAAAGGCCATGATTTACACCCAACTAGGATGGAGGAGAAATCACGGCCGTTCTTTCTTTTCGCATGCTATTGTTTTTTTCAAAATAAATTCATTCATTCATTCACCATCGTTGAAAACATTAGCGACGCAGTGGCGCTGGTTTCCGGCGGGGAACGGTGACGGACGCAACACACATCTCTGTCCTCCAGTTCCTGCGGACTTCCGCCACTGGATGTTTAGGATTTTGGTGTGTGTGTGTGTTTTATCATCGTTCCTTACAATGATATGTACGACAGTGATCGCAACTTCTACTGAAGTGTGGATGGCTATTGGCTCGTTAGGAGCTCATCCGCCCTTTGACAGGTCTTGTTTTTGGTCCTGCTGGGGGTCCACAGCTCCCTCCTCACCTGACAAACCAGGTGGGGGAGACGGTTTAGTCGCCGACTATCCGACCATGGAGCGGGTAGCACGGGGTTACATGGTACCCGGTGGCGGGGGGGAACTCCCCCCGACCTGACCATAGTAAATGGCATCAACTTATCACTAATGTCTGTACTGCCTCATCTTCTTACAAACTTCCTTCTTGTTTGACAGCCCCCTACACTTGGGATCAATAGCCCTGTACCATTTCATTAACCAAAATCGAATTGGCTTAAAGCTTAATTGGCTTAAGAATAAGGGGCAGGCCAGTTAGGATTGAGATGTGGAAAAACCTTTTCACCTAGAGAGTTGTGAATCTGTGGAATTATCTGCCACAGAAAGCAGTGGAGGCCAATTCACTGGATGTTTTCAAAAGAGTTGGATTTAGCTCTGAGGGCTAACAGAATCAAGGGATATGGGGAGAAAGCAGGAACGGGGCACTGATTTTGGATGATCAGCCACGATCATATTGAATGGCGGTGCTAGCTTGAAGGGCCGAATGGCCTACTCCTGCACCTATTTTTTATGTTTCTATGCTTCTAGCCAGTGATAAAACACGCATGTAACATGTGATGAATAATGCATGTCTCTTCTGACTTAAGGACGGTGCGTTTCTTGTTCGGCATAGTTCGGGATGTAATGAACACCAACCGTACACATTAGCTGTGTTGTACGGGAGAAGGGTTTACAACATTCCCATTCGCTTTAACGAAAGCAACAATCACTATATCCTTGGGAAGGAAAAGGCAGGAGAGAAGGTGAGTAGAAGATTAACAGCAAGGCGGCTGTCATCCATCTTAAGATGCATCGAGAGCCTGCGTGTTAGACATGGGGGTATTGTTATATTATGGGGAGCACGGTGGTGCAGCTGGTGGAGCTGCTGCCTCACAATGCCATGGTTTTACCCTGACCTCAGTTGCTATCTGTGTGGAGCTTGCACGTTCTACCTTGCCCCAGTTTTCTCCCACATCTCAAAGACGTGCAGGTTTGTAGGTTAATTGATCTCTGCAAATTGCCCTTAGTGTGTAGGAAGTGGATGAGAAAGTGGGATAACATAGAACATAGTATCGGTGGCACAGCGGTAGAGTTGCTGCCTGGCAGCGAATGCAGCGCTGGAGACCCGGGTTCGATCCCGACTATGAGTGCCGTCTTTACAGAGTTTGTACATTCTCCCTGTGACCTGCGTGGGTTTTCTCCGAGATCTTCCATTTCCTCCCACTCCAAAAGTTTGTAGGTTAATTGGCATGGGCTTGGCGTATGTGTAAATTGTCCGTAGTGTGTGTAGGATAGTGTTAATGTGCGGGGATCGCTGGTCGGTGTGGATTAGGTGGGCTGAAGGGCCTTTTTCCGCGCTGTATCTCTAAACTAAACTAAACTAAAAACATTGTGAACAGGTCAGTGTGGATTCAATAGACAATAGGTGCAGGAGTAGGTCATTCGGCCCCGGGATGAAGGTTCAAGGGCCTGTTTCCATGCTGTATCTCGAAACTAAACGTAGACTACAACTTCTCACAATGATATGGCCTTTGCACAACGTGATGGGTCTCACTTGATCCGAGTCACGGGAAGTTCAGGAGTTCATTCACTTCATCGTCGGCGGAGTTAAAATGCGACTCGGTTTGTTCGCATTCCTGCTCGCAGCCCTCTTGCTGCAGCAACGGTGTATGTTGATACTTTAATGCTAGTTTTGCTGCCTGCAAACAATAGCTGAATTCACTAAAAACTACCTGAAGTGGTCACCACAGGAGAGATAAAGAGGTGGAGTAGTGGGCTGAGAAACACCCGGGGACAATGTTGCCTTTCTTGCTCCCATCTTCTCATGACCTGGAATCTTACAGGCTTGGCCATCACTTCACTGAACACCGCCACTCAGTCCGCCTAGACCTACCTGATCTCCCATTTGCCAAACACTTTAACCCCCCCTCCCATTCCTACACTGACCTTTCTGTCCTGGGCCTCCTCCACTGTCAGAGTGAGGCCCAGTGCAAATTGGAGGAACAGCACCTCATATTTCACTTGTAGACAAAAATGCTGGAGAAACTCAGCGGGTGAGGCAGCATCTATGGAGCGGAGGAAATAGGCAACGTTTCGGGCCAAAATCCTTCTTCATATTTCGCTTGGGCAGCTTACACACCCCAGCGGTATGAACATTGACTTCTCTAACTTCAAGTAACCCTTGCTTTCCCTCTCTCTCCATCCCTCCCCCACCCTAGTTCTCCGACTAGTTTGACTGTTCTTCTGATTAAATTGTACTGGTTGTATGCCTCGTTGTCACCTTCCCCTCAGCTAGCAAAGATCTATTCTACATTTTCCTTCAACTTTGTCCCCTTTGATCTCTTGTTTTCACACTTTACCCTTCCATATCTCTATGTCTCCTTCTCCCCTGACTCTCAGTCTGAAGAAGGGTCTCGACCAGAAACGTCTCACATTTCTTCTATTCTTAAGGGGTTTGGACAGGCTAGATGCAGGAAGATTGTTCCTGATGTTGGGGAGGTCCAGAACAAGGGGTCACAGTTTAAGGATAAGGGGGAAATCTTTTAGGACCGAGATGAGAAAAACATTTTTCACACAGAGAGTGGTGAATCTGTGGAATTCTCTGCCACAGAAGGTAGTTGAGGCCAGTTCATTGGCTATATTTAAGAGGGAGTTAGATGTGGCCCTTGTGGCTAAAGGGATCAGAGGGTATGGAGAGAAGGCAGGTACAGGATGCTGAGTTGGATGATCAGCCATGATCATGTTGAATGGCGGTGCAGGCTCGAAGGGCCGAATGGCCTACTCCTGCACCTATTTTCTATGTTTCTATGTAAAACCATGCCTTTCACTATTTGCTAAATTTCAATGAGGTCCCCTGGATGTAGTCGAGGTAATGATTTCAGTGGGGCAGGAGCAAGCAGAAACAATGGGTCTGCCAGGGTTGATGTGCTGCCCTTTTCTCCAGAGGTACTGTCTGACCCACTGATTTACTCCAGCTTTCTGTGTCTCTCACCTCACACTTGTTGCGATTAACTTTCCATCCACTCATATCCTGCTGTAGCCTTGGACAACCTTCCTCGTTATCCACAACTGTTCCAACTTTTGTGTCACCACCAAACTCATTCATCATTCCTTCGACGCCCACATCCAAGTCATTAATGATGTCGCAAACACAACGGTCCCAACCCTGACATCCAACACCTCAACACCTTCATACTGACATGCTCCCATCCATCTGTGGAGCAGACTCGATGGGCCGAATGGCCTAATTCGGGCCTATGTCTAATGGTCAATGCTCTTGCCACGACCATTGTCTTCATCCTATTGCATTCTTGCTCCAATATCTTCTTTTGCACAGTCTTTTCCTTTATGCAGTCCTGTATAATTTATGCTTGGAGAAAAGGAATAGGTGATGTTTTGGGTCGAGACCTTTCTTCAGACCTGAAGTCTACCTGAGATAGACACAAAAAACCGGAGTAACTAAGCGGAACAGGCAGCATCTCTGGAGAGAAGGAATGGGTGACCTTTCGGGTCGAGACCCTTCTTCAGACCAGTTTGGGATAAGGGAAACGAGAGATATGGAGTAGATGTGGAGAGGTAAAGAACAATGAATAAAAGATAAGCAAAAAAGTAACCATGATAAAGGAAACAGGCCATTCGTAGCTGTTTGTAGGGTGATAACGAGAAGCTAGTGCGACTTGGGTGGGGGAGGGGTGGGGAAGTCCAGCTAATCCTTTTCGCCAGAGATGCTGCCAGTCCTGCTGAGTTACTCCAGCATTTTGGGTCTATCTTCGGTGTAAACCAGGCAAGAGCGGAACTCGCTATCAAAACATGGAGGGGACGGGGGGGACACAATTTTTTGGCGGGCGCGTGCGCATGCACACACTCACACACACGCGCGTGAGGCTTCGGAGGCTCAATCCAGTGCTAAATGCAGCTCAACTCTGCCTATCTCGCCGGGTTAACCTACAGCCCTGTCTGGACTGATGGGACACCAGCGCTGCTTCTCCACGCTGGCCATATTTCCCGCAAGCCCAGGCAGGTTCACCTGGCGGGACAGGCAGAGTTGAGCTGGGTTTATGGCTGTTTCTCTGTGCTGGCTGTGGGCCTGGGGATACAGCGCGTGTCTGACTCCCGACCTCTCTGGCCACCGGTGGGGGGGGGGGGGGGGGTGGGGGGCACTCGGGACAGCGTTGGAGAGCCGGCCGGGATTGATCCTGCCTGGGGATCAGGCGCAGGTCTGTGCCACGTCTTCCTCCTCCAATCGCCGCACTCTATCCTCAGTCCCACCCCCCCCCCAATTCCTCCCTTCTCCAATCATCGCGCTGAATCATGTCCCGCCCCCATTGCCTAGCGGAAAGCGGAGATTTTAAAACCGGGATCTCAAAACATGATGGGGGCCATGTCCCCTCTGCCCCCCCCCCGGGTTTTCCACCC
>NC_073411.1:3150827-3295827 GCF_028641065.1 Leucoraja erinaceus | reverse complement strand
TTCTGTGTCGTCGGAGTAAATCAAATCCTCACATTCTCCTTGTAGCTTCACTTAAAATTTCACTAGAATCATAAAGTCATACTGCACGGAAATAGGCCCTTCTCTCGACTCAAAACATCACCTATTCCTTCCCTCCAGAGATGCTGCTTGCCCTGCCGAGTTACCCCAGCATTTTGTGTCTATCTTCAGTGTAAACTAGCATCTGCAGTTCCTTCCTGCACCTTCAGCCCAAGTCATCCATGAGACCAAGATGCTCCAGCTACGCTTGTCCCATTTGTCCGCATTTGGCACAAATCTCTCTGAACCTTTGCTATCTCCAAGAAATTGCAGAGAGTTGTGAATGTAGCCCGGACTGTCACACACAACAACTTCACTTCCATGCACTCCATCTACACTTCACGATTATCCTTCCGATAAATCACTGAGATGGATTCTAAATTTGCTACTGATTTAAGATGTACCTCCATTGACTGCGTTTATACCTCACGCACCCTCGGCAAAGCCGCCAGCATAATCAAGGACCAGTCTCACCCCGGTCACTCCCTCGTCTCCCCTCTCCCATCAGGTAAGAGGTACAGAAGTTTGAAAACGGACACCTCCAGATTCTGGGACAGTTTCTTCCCAGCTGTTATCAGGCAACTGAACCATCCTCCCACTGGCTAGAGTGACCTCCTGTCTAACTCATTGAAGACCTTTGATCTATCTTTAGTGGGATTTTATCTTGAATAAATGGTGTGTTTATCCTTTTATCTGTACAGTGTGGACGGCTTGATTGTAATCATGTATTGTCTTTCTGTGACTGGATAGCATGCAACAAAAAGCTTTTAACTGTATCATTGAACACTTGACAATAATAAGTTAAACTAAACTAAAATGAAATAATAGTACCTGTCTCAACTACCTCCTCTGGCAGATTGTTCCATATATCCACCATTTTGTGTGAAAATGTTAACCCTCAGGTTCCTATTAAACCTTCCCCCCCCCCCCCCCCCCTCACCTTAAACCTATGGCCTCTGGTTTTTGATTCCCCTACCCAGCGTAAAAGACTGTGTGCGTTTACCCTATCTTCCCCCCCCCCCCCCCCCATGATTTTGTACACCTCTATAAGATCACCCCTCAGCAATCCTGTGCAATTAGGAATAAAGTCCGAGCCTGCTCTGCCTCTTTCAATACTGGTCCTGGATTTCCAGCACCATCTTTGTGAGACCTCTCTGCACGCTGTCCAGCTCGATGGCATCTTTCCTCTAGCAGGGAGACCAAAACCAAACACAATGCTCCAAGTGCGGCCTCACCAGCACTTTGTACAACTGTAACATGATATCCCAACTTGCCACTGACTTGCCTCAGTCTGAAGATGGTCTCGACCCGAAACGTTGCCTTTTCCTTCGCTCCATAGATGCTGCCTCACCCGCTGAGTCTCTCCAGCATTTTTGTCTACCTCCCAACTTCTATGCTGAGTTGGACACATTTACAATTGACAGATGCCAATTAATCTGTAAACCTGTACGTCTTTGGAGTGTGGGAGGAATCCGGAGCACCCGGAGAAAACCCACGAGGTCACAGGGAGAATGTGCAAACTCCGTACAGACAGCATTGGTAGTCAGGATTGAACTCGGGTCTCTGGCGTTGTGAGGCAGCAACTCTACCGCTGCACCACTGTGCCGCCCTAGGCTTTGTTCGGCCACATCTCTCTTTCCGCTCTCTATTGCCCTCTCTTGCCCTAGTACAAACAGTCTGAAGAAGGGGCCCGATGTGAAACACGGTGTTTAGTTTGTCACATGTGCTGAGGTACAGAGAAATTAATTTTTGTATATGTTCAGTACAAATATCACTGTACATACACAGTGCAGGAAGGAACTGTAGAATGCTGGAGTATAGCGAAGATAGACACAAAATGCTGGAGTAACTCAACAGGACAGGCAGCATCTCTGGAGGGAAGGAATGGGTGACGTTTCGGGTCGAGATCCAAAAGCATTAGCACTTGTGTACATAAGCACTTAGATACATATCAGATAACATAGAAACATAGAAATCTAGAAAATAGGTGCAGGAGTTGGCCATTCGGCCCTTCGAGCCAGCAGCGCCATTAAATATGATCATGGCTGATCATCCAAAATCAGTACCCCGTTCCTGCTTTCTCCCCATATCCTTGATTCCGTGAGGCCTAAGAGTTAAATCTAATTCTCTCGTGAAAACATCCAGTGCCTTGGCCCCCACATAAGCATCTGAGATACAGTACAAGTGTATAACAGTGGTACACTAATGCACCAGTTTCACTCCATTTTCAAGTCCCAGTTGTTGTAAGTGCAGGGATCTTGACCTGGCCATGTAGGCCCGTTGCCATGGCAGCGTTGTAGGGTCGGCCTGGCCAAGCCACTGCTCCACCGCTGCAGACCGCGTCTGCTCCACGCACTCGGCCTCTTGGAGCTGCGCCCGGTCCAGCCGAGCCCCAGGCTGTTGCAGGGCCTCCAGCTTGCCCCCACAATGCTGTTTAAAAAAAAGAAACAAATATATTGTAATCAATAAATTTATTGTACTCAAAAATAAATGTACTCAATTATTGCAAGAATAATATACACAATACAAAACAACACCAAACATTGTTACCAAATAGCAAACCCACCACCGTAATACAAAATCTAAACATATATTCCTAAATGTTACACTCTTAAACAACTATTTCCCCATCCTTATTCAGGATAGATTCCATCCCCCGCGGTGCCCAGCGGTCCCGGAAATCCACCAGGGGGCGCCTGTGGACAGCGAGTAGACCAAGTCTAGCACCACCCGACCGATGCCCACAGTGTAGTTTGGGGTGGGGGCTCCAGGATTTAGACCCAGCAACAATAAAAGACCCGCAAGATGGTCTGCACCCCTGGTGCTGTTGATGTTTCTATACACCTTCTGCTCTTGGTTCCGATTTTGGAGGATCAGCCTTGATCATGTTGAATGGCGGTGTTGGTTCGAAGGGCCGAATGGCCTACTCCTGCACCTATTTTCTATGTTTCTATGTCCTTCTTGGCAGCATAGGTCATGGACTCGCCAACAATATCCAGATCCTGAAGAAGAATAAATCATAAACGTTAGCAGATATCGCATGGACAACATCACTTGGTGTTCTTTCAGTTTAGAGATACAGCGTGGAAATATTCCCTTCGGCCCACCGAGTCCGCGCCGCACCAAATCCCCCCTACACTTATTCTATCCTAAACACCAGCAACAATTTACAGAAACCAATTAACCTACAAATCCACGTCTTTGGAGTGTGGGAGGAAATCGGAGCACCCGGAGGAAACCCACATGGTCCCAGGGAGAATGTTCAGCCTCCGTACCCATAGTCCGGATCGAATCCGGTTCACTGGCGCACTTCTACCAACTACGACACCGTACCACTAATCTCCTCTACAGGATTGCCTCTCATTTTTGATTGAACGAAAAATCCAGCATGGAAACAGGCCCTTCTGCCCACCGAGCCCATCCCGACCATCGATCACCCATTCGCACTAATTCTATGTTATCTAATTTTCTCATCCACTTGACTACACACCAGGGGCTATTTACAGGTTTGAATTAACCTACAAGCCCAATGTGTAAGAAGGAACTTCAGATGCTGGTTTAAACCGAAGATAGACACAAAAAGCTGGAGTAACTCAGCGGGACCGGCAGCATCTCTGGAGAGAAGGAATGGGTGACGTTTCGGGTCGAGTCCCTTCTTCAGACTGGTTAGGGATAAAGGAAATCAGAGATATAGAAAATGATGTAGAGAGATAAAGAACAATGAATGAAAGATGCAGAAAGGTAACGGTGACAAAGGAAACAGGCCATTGTTAGCTGTTTGTTGGGTAAAAACGAGAAGCTTATGTGACTTGGGTGGGGGAGGGGTAGAGAGAGAGGGAATGCAGAGGTTACTTTAAGTTGGAGAAATCAATATTCATACCACTGGACTGTAAGCTGCCCAAGTGAAATATGAGATGCTGTTCCTCCAATTTGCGTTTTGGCCTCACTATGACAATGGAGGACAGAAAGGTCTGTGTGGGAATGGGAAGGAGAATTAATGTGTTTAGCAACCTGGAGAGCAGGTAGGTTCAGGCGGGCTGAGCGGAGGTGTTCAGCGAAACGATCGGCCAGTCTGCGTTTGGTCTCGCCGATGTATAAGAGTCATCATCTTGAACAGCGGGTACAGTAGATGAGGTTGGAGGAGACGCAAGTGAACCTCTGCCTCATCGGAAAGGACTGTCGGGGTCCGTGGACAGAGTCGAGGGAGGAGGTATAGGGACAGGTGTTGCATCTTCTGTGGTTGCTGGGGAAGGTACCTGGGGAGGGGGCGGTGTGGGAACTACAGATGCTAGTTTTACACCAAAGATAGATACAAAAATAGTTTCACTTTGTTATCACCTCTTCCACAGCCAACAATGGACCATTGTGGGCTCCACCTTTCGTGAGTCATCGGTGCTGGCTCTGTCCCTTCTCATACATCTAGTTTCCCCTGACTCTCTCCCCTAACTCTCAGTCTGAAGAAGGGTCTCGTCCTGAAGCGACACAAATTTCCTCTTCTCCAGAGATGCTGCCTGTCTCGCTGAGTTACTCCAACATTTCAGGTCAGCCTACAAACCCCCTCGTCTTTGCAATGTGGGAGGATATATATATGGGGGGGGGGGGGAAACCTGGCCACAGGGAGAACGTGCAACTCCACATAAGCAGCAGACCCGAGGTCAGGATCGAACCGGGGACTGTGGCGCAGTGAGGCAGCAGCTCTCCCGGCAGCAAAGCAGGCACTCTGCATTCGAAAAGTCTTTCGCAATCTGAAAGCAGGTGGAGAAGCAGACAAAGGGTTTTCCTGTGGTTACAAACCTTGCTGAATATACGGCACAGGTTCCCTGCCACGTACGCTGGTTAGGGTGTACACACACACACACACACACACACACAGGCCACCGTTGCTTCCCAGCTGTATCTAGATTGCAGCTGACAAGAAGCGATCACGTGACTGGTTGTAAACATAACTTGCTCATTCACTCGAGGCAAACACCCTTTTGAATTTCAGCTGGTCAAACAAGTTTCCTTCCCTTTCAACTCTTCTACTTGTTTTTTCCCAACCCCTGACTTGGGTTAATTTGAATACGAATGTCATAACCACACGTACTAAATCATAGCCACACCACAACCACGGTAAGCCCACAAACCAGGGGAAAGAGCGGACAAAAAATCAACTCTGCTAAAGACACAGGAACGGACCTCGCAAAGCAAGATGAGCCTCTGCAAAGTGGGACTGCCTGTTTCTCTGGTAGGTCACAGTCAGAGTGTGGATTAAATCCACTTTCAATTTACTAAACCGGCGTTGTGAAAGCATATGTTTTCTGCTTTGGTGCACACTTGCAAAAGATTGTATCGGGAGGGCTGGAGAGTTCTTGTTAGCAGGCGACTGATAAGTGAAATGTTTTTCTGTGCAGGGTTTCGAGTACGAGCGGAATGTATCCAAACGTGAATGCGAGTCAGAGAGTCTGGGAGAGAAACAGGCCCGACCGCCCAGCATTTTCGTGCCCATTCTGCGTCTATGCTCTTGTTCCGCAGCTGTCTGTGCCTCAGAGATACCAACGCCCAACACGACACTCCTTAAATATAGTGAGAGGGCCTGTCCCCACTGCTCTCCCCATCTGTTACACATTCCAAGCATACTGTGGGTGGGGGAAAAATGATTCCTCAGATGCCATAAGACCACAAGATGTGGGAGCAGATTTAGATCATTCGGCCCATCCAGTTTGCTCTGCCATGGCTGATCTATCTCTCTCTCTCTGAATCCCATTCTACTGCCTTCTCCCCTAAACTTTGATGCCTTTATTAATCAAGAACCTATAATTTCTGCTTTAAAAATACCCAATGACTTGGCCTCCACCGCCGTCTGTGGCAATTAATTCCACAAATTCACCATCAAGCTCTATCAACCTATCTCTCATCCCAACTCAAAGTAGATTTAGACATCTCTCCCATGGGGAATAGATTCATATGGTCTAAGCTATCAGACATTTCATAATTTTGTATATCTGTCAGGTCACCCCTGCCCACCCCAGTCCTGTCTCTGCTCCACACTGAATTGCTCTATCCCCAGGCTATATCTGGGTGAACACTAACACAAAGATCTGCAGGTGCTGATTTGCAACAAAAAAGGAAACAAAGTGCTGGAGTAACTCAGCGGGTCAGGCAGCATCTCTGGAGAACATGGATAGGTGACGTTTCACAGAGTGCTGGAGTGACTCAGTTGGTCAGGCAGCATCTTTGGAGAACATGGATAGGTGACGTTTTGGGTTGGGACTCTTCTTTAGACCCTGGGTTGTCTTGGAAAATCTCCAGTGTTTTGGTCTGGCCTCTTCCTACCTCCTGTTCCCACCCCCCTCTACTTTCAGTCTGAAGAAGGGTCCCGACTCAAAACGTCACCCATTCCTTTTCTCCGGAGATCCTGCCTGACGCGCTGAGTTACTCCAGTATTTTGTGTCTATCTTCGGAATGAACCAGCGTCTACAGTTCCTTCCTGCACACTCTGCACAAGACCCAATCCAGGTTTTATGAAGTTTGACCATAACTTCCGCGCTCCCACATTGTAAGCTCCAGCTAATTCTTCACCACATTATCTAAGGATGATGGCACCTTCAGAGAGACCTATAGAATTATGGAGTCATAGCAGCATACAGCACAGAAACAGGCCTTTCATAAGGTCATGTGATAGGAGAAGAATTAGGCCATTCAGCCCATCAAGTGTACTCCGCCGTCTTCTCCTCAACCCCATTTTCCTGCCTTCTCCCCATAACCTCTGACACCTGTAATCAAGAATCTATCTATCTCTGCCTTAAAAATAGCCATTGACTTTGGGCCTTTCAGCCCAACCTGCCCATATGATCAAGATGCCCCATCTACACAAATCCCACCTGCCTGCGTTTGCCCATTATCACTCTAAACCTTTCCTTTCCTTGTTCTCAAAGGTCCTTTTAATACTCCCTCAGGCTCGGTACATTGTACATGTCCTAGACATCAGTACATCGGTCATTTTTAATATTACATTTCATCTGCCATGGCTCTACCGATCTTAATAACTGATCAATAGCATCCTCTTGACTATGACCATTCACACCACTGTCATTTTCTCTTCTCCCCTGTCCCGTCAGGCAAGTCAAGTTTATTCGTCACATTCACATACGAGATGTGGTGAAATGAAAAGTGGCAATGCTCGCGGACTTTGTGCAAAAAGACAAACAAACAAACAACCAAACAAACTACAAACAGAATCACATATTATTTTACATATTAAATATTGTGGGCGGAAGGAAAAAGGTTCAGTAAAGTTAGTCCTTGGTGAGCTAGGAGTTTACAGTCCGAATGGCCTCTGGGAAGAAACTCCTTCTCAACCTCTCCGTTCTCACAGCATGGCAACGGAGGCGTTTCCCTGACCGTAGCAGCTGGAACAGTCCGTTGCAGGGGTGGAAGGGGTCTCCCATGATTTTATTGGCTCTGGAGTTGCACCTCCTGATGTATAGTTCCTGCAGGGGGGCAAGTGAAGTTCCCATAGTGCGTTCGGCCGAACACACTACTCTCTGCAGAGCCTTCTTGTCCTGGGCAGAGCAATTCCCAAACCAGATGGTAATATTTCCGGACAAGATGCTTTCCACCGCTTCTGCGTAGAAGCACTGGAGGATCCTCGGAGACACTCTGAATTTCCTCAATTGCCTGAGGTGGTAAAGGCGCTGCCTTGCCTTACTCACGAGTGCTGAGGCGTGTGATGCCCATGTCATATCCTCAGAGATGTGGACTCCCAGATATTTAAAACCGCTCACCCTATCCACAGTATCCCCATTTATCCTCAATGGTGTGTACGTCCTCGGACGATGTGCCCTCCTAAAGTCCACGATCAGCTCCTTAGTTTTTTTGATGTTCAAGAGGAGGCTGTTGTCCTGACACCAGAGTACTAGATCAGCCACCTCCTCCCGGTAGGCCTTCTCATCGTTGTCTCAGACCAGGCCCACCACCACAGAGGCAGAGGATAAAAATGTTTGAAAGCTATTCAGACTTAGCTTCTTCCATGCTGTTTGGAGTTGAGACAATAGAGATACAGCGTGGACACAGGCCCTTCAGCCACCGAGCCCGCATCGACCAGCGATAATCCCGTACACATGCACTATCCTAAACACCACGGACAACTAACAATTGGCAGAAGCCAATTAACCTGTATAAAACCTGTACGTCTTTGGAATGTGGGAGGAAACAGGAGCACCTGGAGCAAACCACGTGGTCACAGGGCGAACGCACAAAGTCCGTACAGACAGCACCCATAGTCAGGGTCTAATGCGGCTCTCTGGCATTACAAGGCAGCAACTGTCAAATTCAAGAGAGTTTATTGTCATGTCTCCCAGATAGGACAATGAAATTCTTGCTTTGCTTCAGCACAACAGAATATTGTAAGCATAAATAAATACAGAACAGATCAGTGTGTCCATATATCATTGAATATATACATACACACACACATAAATAAGCACATAAAGTGCAATAGGCTATTAAAGTTCAGATTTTTGTTTTCAGTTGAGTTTAATAGTCTGTTGGCTGTGGGGAAGTAGCTATTCCTGAACCTGGATGTTGCAGATTTCAGGCTCCTGTACCTTCTACCTGAAGGCAGCGGAGAGATGAGCGTGCGGCCAGGATGGTGTGGGTCCTTGATGATGCTGCTAGCATTTTTGAGTCAGCGACTGTGGTAGATTGTAGCCACCGTGCTGCCCCTGTTATCAGACCACTGAATGGTCATTTCATAAGCTGAGGGTGTAGTCCCGAACATCCAGCCTTCCTCGTTACGGGCCTTGCACTTTTTCCATCTACACTTTGTAGGTGTAACACGATTCTCTCCACTCGGTTTATTTATTCTTTTGCACCACTCGCTGTACTGTGTGTGGCTCGAATCTATTCATATATGGTATCAATTGACTGGATAGCACGCTAAAATAAAGTTTCCCTCAATTTTGGTTAGGTGTGACAATAGTAAATAATGCCAATACCATTATCAACATCACTACTAATCTTCATAGCACCGCCACATTTATTAATCATCCCCTCTAAGTTTAGGCAGCATAGTGGTGCAGCTGGTAGCACCACTTCCTCACAGCGCCAGGGACCCGGGCTTGATCCTGACCTCGCGTCTTTCTGTGTGGAGTTTGCATGCGCTCCCAGTGACCACGTGGGTTTCCTCCGGGTGCTCCAGCTTCCTCCCGCATCCCAAAGACGTGCGGGTTTGTGGGTTAATCGACCCTCTGTAAATTGCCCCTGGTGTGTAGGGAGTGGATGAGGAAGTGGGATAACATAGAGCCAGTATGACGGGTCGGCACGAACACGGTGGGCCGAAGGGCCTGTTTCCATGCTGTATCTCAAAACCAAACTAACCATCCAAATCAATGATGAATATAACATGGCGGTGCTGACTCGAAGAGCTGAATGGCCTACTCCTGCACCTATTGTCTACTGTCTAAAGGTCCCAGCACAGATCCCTGTGGTACATCTCTGCTCACAAGGTTCCCATGACAAAAGAACTCTCCACCATTAAAAAGTGACGCTGCCTGAATTCGATTAATTCCTAATTTTCTCAAGTGTACATTAACCCTATACAGAGCAACCATGGAACTTTCTGGAAGGTTGTTCCAAGATTTAGAATTGGTGCTGATGGAGGAGCAGTTAATTTTCATGTCACGAGGGTGAGGGATGTGAAGGCAAGTCTGCAGGTTAGAGAGAGTTCATGAGGTTATAAGAAGCAATAGGAGCAGATTTAGGCCATTCGGCCCATCAGGTCTATACTGCCATTCGACCATGGCTGATCTATCTCTCCCTCCTGACCCCATTCTCTTGCCTTCTCCCCATAATCCATGACATACTAATACTAATCAAGAATCTATCTATCACTACTTTCAAAATATCCACAGACCTGGCCTCTGCGGCCTTCTGTGGCAGAGAATCCCGCAGATTCACCATCCTTATTTACTTAGGAGAGCGGAGTTACTGCTTGGAAACAGGCCCTTCAGCCCACCGAGTCGATTCTGACCAACAATCAGCAGTAGAATATCCAGCCGCTGATCCTCTCTGGTAGTCACTGTATTAATAGATGATCTAGTTGGACCTATTCAATGGTGACCCCCCAGAATACTAACAGTGGGAGACTTGAAATTGATCATATAATTGTGCATCAGGAGAAGTAGTTAGACAGATTTGTTCTTGTTGGATCTTGTGTGCCTCTAATGTTATTTGTCATTAATCAGCCCACCTTCAATGTTGTGGGAAGGAACTGCAGATGCTTGTTTAAACCGAAGATAGACACAAACGCTGGAGTAACTCAGCGGGACAGACAACATCTCTGGATAAAGGAATGTCTCCCATTCCTTTTCTCCAGAGATGCTGCCTGTCCTGCTGAGTTACTCCAGCATTTTGTGTCTATCTTCACCTTGAATGTTGTCTTTGGGTTTGCTTTTGCCGCAGAGGTCGCTGAGTAGTTGGGAACGGAATGGACTGTCAGGTAATCATCATTGAACATCCTCACCTTTGACTTCATGGTGGTTGAGTGGTGAATCTCTGGAACTCTCTCCCACAGAGGGTAGTTGAGGCCAGTTCATTGGCTATATTTAAGAGGGAGTTAGATGTGGCCCTTGTGGCTAAGGGGATCAGGGGGTATGGAGAGAAGGCAGGTACGGGATACATAGTTGGATGATCAGCCATGATCATATTGAATGGCGGTGCAGGCTCGAAGGGCCGAATGGCCTACTCCTGCACCTAATTTCTATGTTTCTATGTTTCTATGTTGGAAATGGTACATAAGTGGGAAAACGCACACTGCCAGATTTAGGGACAGCTGTTATCAGGTAACTGGTAGAACCATCCTACCACAACTAGAGAGCGGACCTGAACTGCTATCTATCTCATTGGTGACCCTCGGACTATCTTTAATCGGACCTTACTGGCTTTACCTTGCACTGAACTTTATTCCCTTACGTTATTGCACTGTAAACGGCTCGATTGTAATCATATATTGTCTTTCCGCTGACAGGATAGCACGCAACAAACGGTTTTCACAATACCTTTGTACACGTGACAATGAACTAAACTGAATAGGTGGGTCATTACGATGGCTGGGACCAGGACATTGCCTGAGAAACGCCCACACTGATACACTGAGGCTAAGATCGTTTACATCTGGCAATCACAAACCATCTTCCTTTATGCCAGATCTGACAGGCCAGAGTTAAGAACAGATCTTTAGACTTTAGACTTTAGAGATACAGTGCGGAAACAGGCCCTTCGGCCCATTGAGTCTGTGCTGCCCAGCGATCACCCCATACACTAGCACTATCCCACATGCTAGGGACAATTTACAACTTTTACCAAAGCCAATTAACCTACAAACCTGTACGTAGGGTGGTAAAGAAAGCTTTTGGTGTGCTGGCCTTTATAAATCAGAGCATTGAGTATAGAAGTTGCGATGTAATGCTAAAATTGTACAAGGCATTGGTGCGGCCAATTCTGGAGTATGGTGTACAATTTTGGTCGCCTAATTATAGGAAGGATGTCAACAAAATAGAGAGAGTACAAAGGAGATTTACTAGAATGTTGCCTGGGTTTCAGCAACTAAGTTACAGAGAAAGGTTGAACAAGTTAGGGCTTTATTCTTTGGAGCGCAGAAGGTTAAGGGGGGACTTGATAGAGGTTTTTAAAATGATGAGAGGGATAGACAGAGTTGACGTGGAAAAGCTTTTCCCACTGAGAGTAGGGAAGATTCAAACAAGGGGACATGACTTGAGAATTAAGGGACTGAAGTTTAGGGGTAACATGAGGGGGAACTTCTTTACTCAGAGAGTGGTAGCGGTGTGGAATGAGCTTCCAGTGAAGGTGGTGGAGGCAGGTTCGTTTTTATCATTTAAAAAAAAATTGGATAGTTATATGGATGGGAAGGGAATGGAGGGGTATGGTCTGAGCGCAGGTATATGGGACTACGGGAGATTATGTGTTCGGCACGGACTAGAAGGGTCGAGATGGCCTGTTTCCGTGCTGTAAATTGTTATATGGTGATATGGTCTTTGGAGTGTGGGAGGAAACTGAAGATCCCAGAGAAAACCCACGCAGGTCATGGGGAGGATGTACAAACTCCGTACACACAGCACCCATAGTCAGAATCCATCCCGTGCCTCGGGTGCTACCGCTGGTGAAATGGACTGAGAAATGGCAAATTGGGTTGAACCCAGGTAAGTGCGAGGTACTGCATTTTGGGGACACTCATGAGGGTCGGACATGAGCCATGAAGGGTTTGACCCTTGGAGGTAGCGAGGAAAAGATGAACATTAGTGTACGTGGAAATGTCCTTGATGGCGGCAGCGCAGAGAGATAATGTGGTTCAGACACGTGGGAAGTTGGCCTTCATTAGTCGGGCATTAATTAGCAAAGCAAGGAGGCTAAGATATAATTGTATTAAACAGTGGTTAGACCGAAGGTTTAAGTTGAGGGGGGGGCGGGTGGGGTGGGTGGGGTGAGGGGGGGCGGGTGGGGGGTGGGGGATGTGAGGGGGGGAAGATTTAATAGATATCTGAGGAGATATCATTGGTGAGATCATTGGCTGGGCTTGCAGTACAGGTAACATAAGCAGAGAATAATCGGCAGAATCGAAAGACAAATAGAAAGATAAACAACAAGGAATGAGATGGGTGAACAGACATTTCAGAGAATGAGGAGAAAGGAATAGATGGAGTAAATGGCAGGTTTGCAAAATATTAAGATTTTGACAGGCATGGACAATCATAGAGTCTAGCATGGCCTTACAGCACCGGAGACCCGGGTTCGATTCTGACTACAGGTGCTGCCTGTACGGAGTTTGTACGTTCTCCTTGTGACCTGTGTGGGTTTTCTCCGGGTGCTCCGGTTTCCTCCCAGACTCCAAAGACGTACAGGTTTGTAGGCTAATTGGCTTTGTAAAATTGTAAATGGTCCCGAGTGTGTGTCGGATAGTGTTAATGAGCGGGGATTGCTTCTCGGCTCGGCCTTGGTAGGCCAAGGGGCCTGCTTCAGCGCTGTATCTCTAAACTAAATTGTCATAGAAAAATACAGCACAGAAGGAGACCCTAAGGCCCAGCTTGCCCACGACACCCAAAATGCCTCATCTACACTAGTCCTATCTGCCCAGTTTCACCCATATCCCTCTAATGCCTGGAATAACAGGAGCTGATTTACACAAAAGGATACAAAGTTCTGGAGGAACTCAATGGATTAAGCAGCAACTCCATGGATAGATGACGTTTTGGATTGGCACCCTTCTTGAGACTGAACATTCTCCTGAGATGCTGCCTGGTCCTCTGAGTTACTCCAGCAATTCTGTCCTCTCTGGAATAACAATGTAGTCTCAATATGTTTGGGTCTGAAACATTAATGGCCCTGTCCCACGGTACGAGTTCATTCCAAGTGCGCTCCCGAGTTTAAAAAAAAATTAAACTCGTGGTAAGCACGGAGAATGAACATAGCGGGTACGTCGGAGCTCGGGGACGTCTCTTAGCGGCTCGTAACGCTAACGGCAGGTACTCGGGAAGACTCGCTAATGGCAGGTAAGCTCGGGAAGACTCGTGAAGATTTTTCAACATGTTGAAAAATGTCCAGGAGAGCCCAGAGTACCGACGAGTGGCCATTACCGTAAATCTCCGAGTTCGAATCAGGGCAAACTCGGGAGAGCTCTTGGAATGAACTCGCACCGTGGGACAGGGCCATTAGGATACTAAATTGCTTTAACATGATTGCCAATGGAATACATATCCAACAATCCTCACCAACTTCTACAGATGTGGCAAAGAGCATGTTGTCGGGATACATCACAGCCTGGTTTGGGAACAGCTCTGTCCAAGACCACAGGGTAGTGCCGAGATGGCAGCCTCGCTTGCAGCCTGTGTGTTATTTTGACTTTTTTTGTTATGCTTGTCAGTATGTTTTTATGTGGGGGGGTGGGGGGAAACTGTTTTCAGTCACTTACCTCGACGGAGATGTGATCTTTCTCCTTCCCCCCTTTTGCGGCCTAACAACTGGATTGGTGCGGCCTTTCCTGGAGACCGGCCCGTTGCTTCAAGCTGCAAGCGTGGCACGGGCATACCATCATGGAGCGGGCGAGCCTTTGCCGAGGATCATTGTGGAATTACACCGACCGCGGGGCCTGTGGACTTTAACACCGTGAAGCAGCGGTCTCCGGTAAGAAGCGGCGGACTCGGGAGTTTCCATCATCCCGACGAGGGGGCTTGAAGAGTGGACCGTCGGCAACTGCCCCGATCAAAGGCCCCGACCACGGGTGAAGAAAGGAGGAAGATGACTGAACTTTATTGCCTTCCATCACAGTGAGGAATGGGGATTCCACTGTGGTGGATGTTTATGTTCAATTTATTGTGCATTGCATTCTTTTTGCTAGTGTGGCTGTATGGGAACTCAAATATCACTGCACCCTAATTGGGTGCATATGACAATATATGTGAACTTGAACTTGAAGATATTACAAAGAGTGGTGCACACAGCCCAACCATCACACAAATCAACCTCCCTTCCATTTACTCCATCTACACTTCACGCTGCCTCGGCAAGGCCAGCAGCATCATCAAGGACCAGTCTCACCCCAGCCACTCCCTCTTCTCCCCTCTCCCTTCAGGCGAAAAGTACAGAAGTGTGAAAACACACACCTCCAGATGCAGGGACAGTTTCATCCCCAGATGTTATCAGACAACTAAGCCATCCTCTCACCAACTAGACTGCGGTCCTGACCTCCCATCCACCTCATGATCTATTGATCACTAGACCTTTGACTGGAAAGCACATGGCAAACAGCTTTTCACTGTACCTTGGTACACATGACAATAATAAACTAAACTAAAATAAACAGCACGGTGGCGCAGTGGTAGAGTTGCTGCCTTGCAGCGCCAGAGACCTGGGTTCGATTCCAACTATGGGTGCTGTCTGTACGGAGTTTGCACGTTCTCCCCATGACCTGCGTGGGTTTTCACCGAGATTTTTGCTTTCCTCCCACACTCCAAAGACGTACAGGTTTGTAGGTTGATTGGCTTGACGTATGTGTAAAAAAATGTCCCGAGTGTGTGTAGGATAGTGTTAATGTCGGCGCGGTCCCGGTGGGCCGAGGAACCTGTTTCCGCGCTGTATCTCTAAACTGAACTAAATGGTTGAGTGGATTGTGTGGGAGCAGGAGAGAGTTAATTACGTTGTAGTCATGGCTTGTTCTCTGTGTCTGCAGGATAACAATGATGTCGGAAGGTTGCTTCCTTTCTTTATGGCTGTCTGCATCTACACAGTCGTCAATTCGATTCCCTCGGCACCACTTTGGGTGAAAGGATTGAGCAAGATCCTGCCACTCATCTGCCTGTGTGTCTTTATTCTGAATCATGGGAAAGACTTCATCAGTAAACGCCGCAGGGTTCAGAGATTGCTCCTCGCTCTCCTCTTCTCAGCAGCAGGAGATGTGCTTCTGCTCATGAACAATACAAAGACCTTCATTGTCGGTAAGCCCTTGGTTTTTAGAGAGCTTGTTATATAGCGGGTTTCGGTTAGAGCGGACGGACCTGCCGAAATTCAGCGCCAGGGAGCGTCTGGGTGAGCTACCCCCGACTCGCACTGCCACCCCGCACTGCCCAGCAACACCTCCTCTGCCCACACCACCACTGCCATGCCTAGCGACATCAGCTCCGGCAGGTTTCTCTGCCATATCTGCTGGACGCCACCCCAAGCCCACACCGCCTCTCTGCCTGGATACTTGACCATGCCTCCCGACCCCACGCCCCACTGGTTCCTCAACCGGCATTCTGGACAGATCCTCTGCCATGCCTGCCGATGCCACCCTAAGCCCTCACTTGTCTCTCTGCCTGGTTCCTCCTGCACCTCTCTCTGCCTGTCCCCACCTTCTGACACCACCCCTGGTCCACACCGCTTCCTCATGCCCGCCTGTATTGCTGTATTGAGACCTTGTAGCTTAGGGCAGGTAAGGCTTTGATTTCATGATTGAGCTGAAGAAAAGGCTCCTCTGTCAGTGCAGTCCCTGTTCAGTCTGAATTTTATTGGTGGGTCTCTGCACATAAAAGTAGGGGTGGCACGGAGGCGCAGTGGTAGGGTTGCTGCCTTTCAGCGCCAGAGACTCTGGTTCGATCCTGACTATGGGTGCTGTCATTACGGAGTTTGTACGTTCTCCCCGTGACCATGTGGGTTTTCGCCAGGTGCTCCGGTTTATCCCACACACCAACGATGTACAGGTTTGTAGGCTAGTTGGCTTGGTGTAATTGTAAATAGTCCCCAGTGTGTATAGGATAGCGTTAATGCGCAGTGATCGCTGGTCAAAGGCATGTTTCCACAATGTATCTCCAAACATGTACACAGTACGGGAAGAGAGGTGGAAGGTTATTGTGGTTGTGTACGTGCACAGTGGGACGTCCCGGAATAGTAACAGCCGATCTGGGATCCACGACAACTTTTAGTTTAGTTTAGAGATACAGCGTGGAAACAGGCGAGTCCGCACCGACCAGTGATCCCCGGACACTAACACTATCCTACACACACTAGGGACAATTTACATTTACACCAAGCCAATTAACCTACAAACCTGCACGTCTTTGGAGTGTGGGAGGAATCCGTAGATCTCGGAGAAAACCCACGCAGGTTACGGGGAGAAGGTACTTGGGTCTTTCTGCAGATGCTGGTTTAGACCAAAGATAGACACAAAAAGCTGGAGTAACTCAGCGGGGCAGGCAGCATCTCTGAGTAGGAGAAATGGGTGACGTTTCGGATAGAGACCCTGACAGACAGCATAGGAACTTGCCCTTCGGCCCATCATGGCAAGAGAAATGGATGAGCACTGTGGTGGGGGAGGGTCACAGAAAAAGAGAAAGAGCGCAGGGAGGGGTATTACTTGAAATTGGAGATTTATGAGGATGCAGGGTGACTTGGACAGGTTGGGGGAGTGGGCAGATGCTTGGCAGATGCAGTTTAATGTGGATAAATGTGAGGTTATCCACTTTGGTAGCAAAAACAGGAAGGCAGATTACTATCTAAATGGTGTCAAGTTGGGAAAAGGGGAAGTACAATGGGATCTGGGAGTCCTTGTTCATCAGTCAATGAAAGTAAGCATGCAGGTACAGCAGGCAGTGAAGAAAGTGAATGGCATGTTGGCCTTTATATCAAGAGGAGAATCGGAACAAAGAGGTAATTCTGCAGTTGTACAGGGCCCTAGTGAGACCACACCTAGAGTATTGTGTGCCGTTTTGGTCCCCAAATTTGAGGAAGGGTCCCCTAATTTGAGGAAGGTTTACAAGGTTAATTCCCGGGATGGCGGGACTGTCATATGCTGGGAGAATGGAGCAGCTGGGATTGTATACCGTAGAGTTTAGAAGGATGAGAGGGCATCTTATTGAAACATATAAGATTATTAAGGGTTTGGACACGCTAGAGGCAGTTCCTGATGTTGGGGGAGTCCAGAACCAGGGGCCACAGTTTAAGAATAAGGGGTAAGCCATTTAGAACGGAGACGAGGAAACACTTTTTCTCACAGAGAGTTGTGTGTCTGTGGAATTCTGTGCCTCAGAGGGTGGCGGAGACCGGTTCTCTGGCTACTTTCAAGAAAGAGCTGGATAGGGCTCTTAAAGATAGTGGAGTCAGGGGATATGGGAAGAAGGCAGGAACGGGGTACTGATTGTGGATGATCAGCCATGATCACATTGAATGGCGGTGCTGGCTCGAAGGGCCGAATGGCCTACTCCTGCACCTATTGTCTATTGTCTATTTCAATTTTCATACCGCTGGGTTGTAAGCTACCCAAGCGGAATATGAGGTGCTGTTCCTCCAGTTTGCCTGTGGCGACACTTTGGCAATGGAGGAGGCCCAGGACAGAGAGGTCAGTGTGGGAATGGGAAGGGGAGTTACGATGGTAGATCCAGCAGGCTCCTGAATATTGTGTCTGCAGTGTTTACAGAGTTGACGTGGAAAAGCTTTTCCCACTGAGAGTAGGGAAGATTCAAACAAGGGGACATGACATGAGAATTAAGGGACTGAAGTTTAGGGGTAACATGAGGGGGAACTTCTTTACTCAGAGAGTGGTGGCTGTGTGGAATGAGCTTCCAGTGAAGGTGGTGGAGGCAGGTTCGTTTTTATCATTTAAAAATAAATTGGATAGTTATATGGATGGGAAGGGAATGGAGGGTTATGGTCTGAGCGCAGATATATGGGACTAGGGGAGATTATGTGTTCGGCACGGACTAGAAGGGTCGAGATGGCCTGTTTCCGTGCTGTAATTGTTATATCGTTATATGGTTATATGGTCTGAATATTGATTTCTCTAACTTCAAGTAGCCCCGGCATTCCCTCTCTCTCTATCCCTCCCCCACCCTAGTCGCACCAGCTTCTTGTTTTCACCCAACAAACAGCTAACAATGGCCTGTTTCCTTCAGCAGTTACAGTTTTTTGCATATTTTTCTTTCATTGTTCTTTATCTGTCTACATCATCGCCTATATCTCTCATTTCCCTTATCCCTGACCAGTCTGAAGAAGGGTCTTGACCCGAAACGTCAGCTATTCCTTCTCTCCAAAGATGCTACCTGTCCCGCTGAGTCGCTCCAGATTTTCGTGTCTCTCTTCGGGGTAAGAGGTGGGGCTGTGTGACTAACGTTGTCTCTTCCACACCACAGGTGCGGCCATGTTTGCCCTGGCTCACTGTCTCTTCACCTCGGCCTTTGGCTTCGATCCGCTGAACATGAAGGCAGGAGGCGTGATTGGCGTGGCAGTGATGCTGGGCTTGTCTTTCCTCAGCACCTGCTCCACCATCTACCAGGTGCTCCTGCTGTGCTGCTACTGTTCCCTGATCGGCCTCATGTCCTGGCGGGCCAATGCTCCCGTGCTCTTCTGCAGCCACAGGCCTCCACCACGGGTGACCGGGGCAATGGGGGCCTGGCTCTTTATGGTGTCAGACTTTGTCCTGGCCACCAACCTGCTGTGTTTCACCGTGCCCTTTCAGAATCTCATCGTGATGGGCACTTACTACATGGCACAACTGTTCATTACCCTGGGCATAGTGAAGGAGAATGAAAAGATTGACTAGATCGCCCCTGTTTAGTTACTGTGATGGAGATTGTTCCACTGAGGAGGTTTTGGCATTATTCAGCAAATACCATTAGATCTTAAGTGATTGGTGCAGAATTAGGCCATTCGGCCCATCAAGTCTACTCCACCATTCAGTCATGGCTGATCTATCTCTCCCTCCTAACCCAATTCTCCTGCCTCGTCCCACATAACCCCTGACACCCGCACTAATCAAGAATCTATCAATCTCTGCCTTAAAAATATCCACTGACTTGGCCTCCACAGCCTTCTGTGGCAAAGAAATCCACAGATTCACCACCATTGAGTTACAGATATTCAGTAAACCCTCGTTATAATGGACCAAGGGGTCGGGGTTGGGGAGGGGGGAATGGTGTCCGTAATTGATGATTGTCTGCTATAACCAAGTACGGGGTTATCATCGTATGTAGTTGAAACAAAGAACAGCAGATGATGGTCAATACACAAAGTGCTGGAGTAACTCAGTGGAGTAAATCTCTGGGACCTTTCTTCAGACTGATTCAGTTGGCTGAGTTACTACACAGTTTGTGTCGTTTCACATTAGGTGCCAATGCCCGCTGGCCTGCAGCAGCGAGCCCTTCTTCATCAGCTGCCTTACAGTCCGGTTGATGTGGCTGTTGTTGCAGTTCATGTTGTAGCAACTGGGACAGAGGTTTCATCAGGCCGGTACTGACAGGGCGAGCTCGGTCAACATGGGGCTCCCTCCCCTCTCACCTGCTGCTGCTGCTGCATCTTGCCGTCATGCCGTTGCTTTCTCCGCCACCTCCTCCTCCCATCCACTCTGCCGCTCTCTCCTCCATCGCTGCCGCCTCCCTTCTTCCTTCTCCCCCACATCTACCAAGGTGGAGAATGTCGGTGTCTCCGGGGGAGAAGAGATGGAGGTGGTGTTGGAGGGGGGGAGGGGAGTGGGGGGAGAGGCCGAGCGGACAAAACAACGGGAGAAGGATAGGGAGCAGGGAGTGGCCAAGAGACGACCGACAGGAAGAAGTGGCAGCAGGTAAGAGGGGAGGGAGCCCCATGGTGACTGAGCGAGCCCTGTCAGTGGTGGCGGTGGCCTAAAGAGTGCGCATTCCCCAGGGGCCACAACATGAGCCGCAACAACAACCTCGCCAACCGGCTGGTGTAATGGGTGAGGAAGGTCTCGCTGGTCCACCTTGCTGGTGTTGGAAGTCACGGGTGTAGGCAGCTGGGGAGGCAGTGCAAGCCGGGGAGATGGTGCATGCCGTGGCTGGCGTCGGCAGGTCTGTCCGCTACAACCATAATCCGTTATAAAGGGAAGACAGACACAAAAAGCTGGAGCAACTCAACGGTTCAGGCAGCATCTCTGGAGAAAAGGGAATGGGTGACATTTCGGGTCGAGACCCTTATTCAGACAGAGGGAAACCAGAGATATAGATGGTGATGGAGAGAGATTTGGAAGAATGGAATTAAAGATCTGCAAAAAAGTAATGTTGATAATGGAAAGGGTCCGTAAACAACGAGGTTTTACTGTATAAATGCAAATCTCCCGTGCATTATCTGCTGGCACCACCTCACAACACTTTTGTTCTGTGTTATAGTCGTTCAGTTGTACAGCATAGGAACAGGCCCTTCAGCCCATCTATCAGGGGTGGCGTCGTGCCTATCTTTACTAATCCCATGCCAGCATTAATTCCCTCTCTACCCAGCTCAATCAACTATCTGTCCTGTCCTCACTGTTCTCACTGTTCCTACCTCCACCACCTTCTCTGGCAGCTCATTCTGGATACCAGCATTTCCTATGGAAAAGCCGCATCTCAGATCCCCCTTCAACCTTCTCCCTCCCACCTTAGACATACGCCCTCTCGTTTTACAGGCCCCAACCATGGGGAACATGGTTTTGCCTGTCTACACTATATGTGCCTCCCCTAGTTGTATAGACCTTTATCCTGCCATCTCTCAGCCTCCTATTCACCAGCGAAAACGGACCCAGCCCATGATCCAACTCTCCATTTCACTCAAACCCTCCAATCCAGGCAACATCTTTATCAGTCGTTCCTGCATTCTCTCTCGCTTCATCACATCCGCTCTGTAGTGCGGTGACCAGCACGGCGTACGGTACTTAAATATAGCCAATGAACTGGCCTCAACTACATTCTGTGGCAGAGAATTCCACAGATTCACCACTCTCTGTGTAAAAAATGTTTTTCTCATCTCGGTCCTAAAAGATTTCCCCCTTATCCTTAAACTGTGACCCCTTGTTCTGGACTTCCCCAACATCGGGAATAATCTTCCTGCATCTAGCCTGTCCAACCCCTTAAGAATTTTGTAAGTTTCTATAAGATCCGCCCTCAATCTTCTAAATTCTAGCGAGTACAAACCGAGTCTATCCAGTCTTTCTTCATATGAAAGTCCTGACATCCCAGGATGTTCTTGTATTCTTTACCACACAGGATTGCTTGCTGCCCTACAATTATTTAGTTTAGTTTAATTTAGTTTTGTTTAGTTTAGTTTAGGAAAGAACTGCAGATGCTGGTTTATTCGAAGATAGACACAAAAAGCTGGAGTAACTCAGCGGGACAGACACCATCTCTGGAGAGAAGAAATGATCAGTCTGAAGAAGGGTCTCAACCCGAAACGTCAGCCATTCCTTCTCTCTGGAGATGCTGCCTGTCCCGCTGAGTTACTCCAGCATTTTTGTGTCAATCTTAGTTTTGTTACGTTCAGAGATACAGCGTGGAAACAGGCCCTTCGGCCCACTAAGTCCCCACCGACCAGCAATCACCTGTACACTCGTTCTATCCTACACAATAGGGACAATGTATGAAACTAATTAACCTACAAAGCTGCACATTTGAATGTGGGAGGAGACCAGAGCTCCTGGAGAAAACCCACGAGGTCACGGGGAGAACGTGCAGGCTCAGTACAGACAGCACCTGTAATCATCTCTGGCGCTGTGAGGTAGCAACTCTACCGCTGCGCCTCTGTGCAGCCTGGTCTGATGTAGCAAGCTGCTCTGTCAAATCAATAAAGGTCCAATTTGTGCACACTTTCTCCCTATTCTATGATTTGTTCTGTTTGAACTTTGTTTTCTGAGATAGTTAGAAAAGCTGTATTTTTCCTCATTGTTATCAGAACGCCAAATACTGGCATCAGAAGATACATAATTGATAATGGGGCATAAATGAATATTGTGAGTGGTTCTAGATGCTCTAATAGTGGAGAGCAATAAATCCTGGGCATTGCTACTGTGACCATTTTATTCTTTGGATAACGAGACTGGAGAACATTCAGTCTCGGACCTGTTGTGTGTTGTTCTGATCTTTTCCTGGTGAACCTCAAATCTATCTCTGATTACCCCCCCCCCCCCCCCCCCCCCCCCCCCCCCCACCCACCCCCCACCCCCCCCCCCCACCCCCCCCCCCCCCCCCCCCCCCCCCCCCCCCCCCCCCCCCCCCCCCCCCCCCCCCCCCCCAGGAAACTTGGTGTAAAGTCTATGTTTTATATACATTGGTCGCAGATTGTAAATACCTTTCATTACAATTGAACTGTGCTAAATAAAGCTTCACACTTGGTGAAAACATTGAATCTGAGTGTTCTTCGTGGCCATTCGGTTGATCCATTCAGACTATCAGCTGCCGGTAACATCATAGAGCATAGAACATAGAACAGCACAGGAGCAGGCCCTTCAGCCCACTATGTCCATGCTGACCTTGATACCAAGATAAACTAATCTCTGCCTGCATGTGATCCATATCCCTCCATTCCCTGACTATCTAAAAGCCTCTTAAAAGCCACTATTGTGTCTGCCTTCACTACTATCCTGGCAGCCCATTCCAGGCACCCACCACCTTCTATGTAAAACAACATGCCCGCCCATATCCTTTAAACTTAGACCCTCTCATCTTAATGCTATGCCCTCTAGCCATTGGCATTTCCATCCCGGGAAAAAGGTTGCAACTGTGTAGGTTCATAGTGTGTTGTTGGTCCATGGGTAATGCTGTAATCACTTTTCAATGTTCAGACTGATCTAAAGTTTCGACCCACTGGCTTTCGTTCCATCCAAGTAGGCGACCTGTTTCTGAGCATCACAAGGAGCTCTGGTCTGCCTCACAGTCACAGTGGCGGAAATCCCGGGGGCAGGTATTTGTTTTGAGAGGTGGGGACGCCCCCCCCCCCCCCCCCCCCCCCCCCACAATTATTTGTAATCCGGATTTTAAAACCCGGTGAAATCTCCGCTTTCCGCAAGACTGGGGGTGGGACTGATGATCGAGGGCGTCGATTGGACGAGAGAGACGTCGGTCAGCAGGCGATGAGGGCGGGACATGATGATTGAGTGCGGTGATTGGAGGAGGGAGACGTGCCCAGGTCACAACGGCAACTCTGGACATAGACCTGCGCCTCACCCGCAGCCAGGATCGATCCCGGCCAGCTCTCCGGCGCGGCAATCGCTGCCGAACCGCCACTAGACCATCCTCGCCCCCTCCACGCCCGGGGGTGGCCACAGACGTCGGGAGTCAGATGGGCGCGGTGCCCCCAGGCCCACAGCCAGCGCAGAGAAGCAGCACTAAACCCAGCTCAACTCTGCCTCTCCCACCGGGTTAACCTACAGCCCTGCCTGGACTTAAGGGAAACATGGCCCAGGCTTACAGCCAGCACGGAGAAGCAGCGCTAGCTCCACGGCTCCAGACTGGTATTCCATCAGTCCAGGCAAGGCGTTGAAATTGGCAAGGCATTGAAATTGACAAGCACTCCCCTCGTTCGACACTTAACTCTATTAAACAATGTAACAAACAGCCTTTAGGATTTTTAGCCTGCGGTAACAAAGATACATTTTTAGCTGTTAAATAAGAAATTTGTATTTGAAAACACCTCCTTGTTTCACGGAGTGACCACTAGGTGTTTGGAGTGAATCCCTTACATGGATATAGCGGACAATCGGCAATAATGGACACCATTCCCTTCCCAATGGTCGGTTATAACGAGGGTTTACTGTATAGACGGGTACTGACTGCACAGAGAACCACTAGTGACCGTGTCGCATGGGAGGAAAGGGGAGGTGGGAGAGTGAATAAGCCTCATACGAGGGAAACGGGAATATGTGGAAACGGGAATGGGAAAAGCCGGAATCCATTGCAGGGATGAATAATAATTGGAGAGATTCGGGTGTGTGGCGCTGTAAGGCAGCAACTCTACCACTGCCCCACCGTACCACCCTAAGAGATTTACAGAGGCAGATTAACCTACAAACCTGCACGTCCGTGGGAAACCGGAACACCCAGAGGAAGCCCACGTGGTCACAAGGAGAACGAGGAAACTCCACACAGACAGCACCCGAGGTCAGGATAGTATCCGGGTGTCCGGCGTTGTGAGGCAGCAGCTCTACCCGCTGCGCCACTGTGCGGGGTTGGGAAATGGACAGACGATATTCCTGGTCGGGACCCTTCTCCAGACTGATTGCTTCCCAGGAGGCTTGCCACTCCAGGACATCCAAGATGTAGACACGGTTTCAGCCCGGGGGTTGTGGATGCATCCCTCATTCTCTGTGTCCTACAGTTCTGCTCACACTCTCCCGCCATCCACACGGAGCAAGGATGGATTCCCCCTGGTCGTCACCTTCCACCCCACTAGCCTCTGCACCCAAACATCACAGGTTGTCTCTGCACAGACACTGCCTGGCTGACCCACTGAGTTCCTCCAGCACTTTGTGCTTTTGCCCAAGATTCCAGGACATAGAAGGCCAGCATCACCTGAACAAGGAGTGGACCATCTTACAAACTGTCCCCACACCTCCCTCCCCATCCCTCCCCTGCCTCCCACCCCTCAGGCCCCTCCAGTACAATCGGTGGTAGAGCCTGAAGTGCCTACGTTGGGTTAAGGGGTCACCTTAGAGCCCATGGAACCACAGTGGTGGGCCACCATCCATGTAATCAAGGATACCAAGAGAACAAAGCCACAAAGGTGTCCAGCCGACCCACTCTAGGACCATGACATGGCTTCTTTCATTGGGGATTGTGGTTCCCCCCTCCGCCAATCCCCCACCTGTGGCTGTAGGTGGTCATCACCTGCGTCTCCTCTATGTCCCGCAGTTCTGCCCTCGTGCTCCCATCCCCCCCAGACTGGACAAGGATCGAGTTCCCCTGGTCCTCACCCTTCATCCCAGCAGCCTAGTGACTAGCCTTGTGTGGTGCCGCAAGGCTCGGTGCTGGGACCCCAGTTATTTACAATATATATTCATGATTTAGATGAGGGAATTAAATGTGACATCTCCAAGTTTGCAGATGACACAAAGCTGGGTGGCAGTGTGAGCTGTGATGAGGATGCTATGATGCTGCAGGGTGACTGGATAGGTTGGGTGAGTGGGCAGATGCATGGCCAATGCAGTATAATGTGGATAAATGTGAGTTTATCCACTTTGGTGGCTAGAACAGGAAGGCAGATTATTATCTGAATAGTGTCAGATTAAGAAAAGGGGAGGTGCAATGAGACCTGGGTATGCTTGTACATCAGTCACTGAAAGTAAGCATGCAGGTATAGCAGGCAGTGAAGAAAGCTAATGGCATGTTGGCCTTCATTGCGAGAGGATTTGAGTTTAGGAGCAAGGAGGTCCTACTGCAGTTGTACAGGGCCCTAGTGAGACCGCAACTGGAGTATTGTGTTCAATTTTGGTCTCCTAATTTGAGGAAGGACATTATTGCTATTGAGTGAGTGCAGCGTAGGTTCACCAGATTAATTCTCGGGATGGCGGGACTGACATATGATGAAAAAATGGGTCGACTGGATTGGTATTCACTGGAATTTAGAAGGATGAGAGGAGATCTTATAGAAACAAAAAGATTTTTAAAGGATTGGACAGGATAGATGCAGGAAAAATGTTCCCGATGTTGGGGGAGTCCAGAACCAGTGGTCACAATTTAAGAATAAGGGGTAGGCCATTAAGGACTGAGATGAGGAAAAACCTCTTCACCCAGAGAGTTGTGAATCTGTGGAATTCTCTGCCACAGAAGGCAGTGGAGGCCAATTCACTGGATGTTTTCAAGAGAGACTTAGATTTAGCTCTTAGTTCTTTGATTCCTTTAAATCAAAGGATATGAGGAAAAAGCAGAAACGGGGCATTGATTTTAGATGATCAGACTTGATCATATTGAATGGCAGCTGCCTCGAAGGGCCGAATGGCCTTATCCTGCACCTAATTTTCTATATTTTCTATTATCTATGTTTTCTCCTCCAACACGTTATTCTCTGACATTGTGGCACAGTGGCGCAATGGTAGAGTTGTTGCCTTGCAGTGCCGGAGACCAAGGTTCAATCCTGACTATGGGTGCTGCCTGCACGGAGTTTGTATGTTCTCCCTGCGACCTGCATGGGTTTTCTCCGATATCTTTGGTTTCCTCCCACACTCCAAAGAAGTACAGTTTTGTAGGTTAATTGGCTTGTTGTGAGTGTAAATTGTCCCCAGTGTGTGTGGGATAGTGTTAATGTGCGGGGATCACTGGTGCATGAGGACTCGGTGGGCCGAAGGGCCTGTTTCCGCTCTGAAGAAGTGGTCCCGACCCGAAACATCACCTGTACCTTCCCCTCCACAGGTGATGCCTGACCCGTTGAGTTCCTCCAGCACTTTGATTTTCGCTAACGATTTAAAAAAACTGCAGATGCTGGAAAAATCGAAGGTAGACAAAAATGCTGGAGAAACTCAGCATCTATGGAGCGAAGGACCATAGATGCTGTCTGCAGTCTGTTTTCCAACATGGTTTAGTTTTGTTTAGTTTAGTTTAGTTTAGTTTAGAGATACAGCACGGAAACAGGCCCTTCGGCCCGCCAAGTCCACACCGACCAGCGATCCTCACACACTAACACTATCCTACACACACTTGGGACAATTTACATTTATACCAAGTCAATTAACCTACAAACCCGTAAGTCTTTGGAGTGTGGGAGGAAACCGACGATCTTAGAGAAGACCCAAGCAGGTCACGGGGAGAACGTACAAACTCTGTACAGAGAAACACCCTGGTCTCTGGTGCTGTGAGGCAGTAGCTCTATTGCTACACTACCCTGGTGTTTGGATTTTAAACCTCTGCTCTAAAGCCCATTGTACACCACCACCACCACCACTGGGTCTGTGAGATATCCTTATCCAGCCCTGCATTATGTAACAGGAGCCTTATCATTTTTTGGTAAATAAATGTTCAACTGAGATTACAGTGCTGAACAAATGCACCATGTTGCTTTGGTATTTAATGTCCTTTGACCACTCAGGAACCTGTAGACTGTATCACGCCTACAAATTAAGAGTTAGTCACCAGCCCGATAACGAACAGTTCAAAAACTTTCTGCTCAGTAAACCTTCTCAGTAACTGGACGGCCATCTACAAGTCTGGACTTAGCAAATTGACGAGTGAGTCTATCACACGCCTACAGCTGCAGGGAGGTTGAAGCGTTAACCTGTTGGGTGGATCGACATTCCATTCAGCAGAGGAAAGACCAGTCAATCTTGTTTTAATTTGACTAATGAAACACAGTGAAGAAGTGCATAAAACAAGCTGGTGGACAAGCAGAGAAAGTACAAGTGGGCCTACAATGCAATCGACCGTGCTAACAGTAAGTCCTTCTAAACTTCAATATTAATTTTTACTGAAGATCGACACAAAAATGCTGGAGTAACTCAACGGGACAGGCGTCATCTCCAGAGAGAAGGTGAAGTGAGAATTCTCTGCCTCAGAGGGTGGTGGAGGCCGGTTCTCTGGATGTTTTCAAGAGAGAGTTAGATAAAGATAGCGGATTCAAGGGATATGGGGAGAAGGCAGGAACGGGGTACTGATTGAGGATGATCAGCCATGATCACAATGAATGGCGGTGCTGGCTCGAAGGGCCCAATGGCCTACTCCTGCACCTATTGTCTATCGTCTATTGTCTATTGAGTAGGTGACGTTTCGGGTCGAGACCTTCTTAGAGCAGCCGGTGCCTGGGGTTGGCGGTGGAGGCAGTTGTGATAGTTTAATTGAAGAAGTCTTTTGTTAGATAAAAACGGATATGAAGTGTAACTCAGCGGGTCAGGCGGCATCTCTGGAGAACATGGCTAGGTGACTTCTTCAGACTGAGAGCCAGGGGAAAGGGAAACGAGAGATACAGATGGTGATGCGGAGAGATATGGAACAAATGAAAGAAAGATGTGTAAAAAAGTAACGACAATAAAGGGATCAGGCCCCTCTTTTCAATCTCACCGAGGAATTGTTGGAATGGACATTTATTGATCAGCATGAAAATGGTTCAAATAAAAGGCTGTGGTTTTGAAGGCACATTAATATAGGCTGCTTTAAGCAGAACTAAACAGGACAATTCTGCTAAACATGAGCATGTTTTTCCTCATGTATGGCATTGTTTACAGTGTACTATGTTTACATGTTCTGTTGTGCTGCTACAGGTAAGAATCCCATTGTTCTAGCTGGGACATATGACAATACAACACTCTTGAAGTAAAAACATAGAAACATAGCAATTAGGTACAGGAGTAGGCCATTCTGTCCTTCGGGCCAGCACCGCCATTCAATATGATCATGGCTGATCATCCAGAATCAGTGCCCCCGTTCCTGCTTTCTCCCCATATCCCTTGATTCCGTTCACTCTAAGAGCTAAATCTAACTCTCTCTTGAAAACATCCAGTGAATTGGCCTCCACTGTCTTCTGTGGCAGAGAATTCCACAGATTCACAACACTCTGGGTGAAGAGGTTTTTCCTCATCTCAGTCCTAAATGGCCTACCCCTTATTCTTAAACTGTGACCTCTGGTTCTGGACTCCCCCAACATGGGGAACAAGTAGCCTGGAAAGGTCTTGGGTCTGACTGTGAAGCCCTCTGTGAAGTGATCTTGGGGCCTGCATAAGTTTAGGTGTACTTTTACAAAATGGGGAAGGGACACACAAGATGAAGTACTTCTTGTTGGTGAAGACACACCCACAGTAAACATCAGCAGTTTAGGGAGAGAAACTTAGCAAGCTGGCTGGTCGGAAATAAGCAAAACGGAGGAATTGCACCTCGTATTCAACTTGGGTAACTTAAACCCCTGTCCCACTTAGGACACTTGAACAGAAACCTCTGGAGACTTTGCGCCCCACCCAAGGTTTCCGTGCGGTTCCCGGAGGTTGCAGGTGGTTGCCAGAGGTTGCAGGTAGTGGAAGCAGGTAGGGAGACTGACAAAAACCTCCGGGAACCTCACGGAAACCTTGGGTGGGGCGCAAAGTCTCCAGAGGTTTCCGTTCAGGTTTCCTAAGTGGGACAGGGGCATTACTGTCCAATGCTATGAACTATTGAATTTTAGATAACCTTTAGTAACACCCCAGGTAAACACAAAATGTCAGCGGGACAGGCAGCATCTCTGGTGAGAAGGAATGGGTGACGTTTTGGATCGAGACGGGTCTGAAGAAGGGTCTCGATCCGAAACGCCACCCATTCCTTCTCTCCAGAGATGCTGCCTGTCCCTCTGAGTTACTCCGGCTTTTTGTGTCTATCTGTGAGGAAATGTAGAACAGTTCATTGTGAGCTGAGGCGAAGGTGACAATGAGGCATAAAATCAGTGACATTAAGCAAAAGGACAATGAAACTAGTTGGCGACCTATGGTGGTGGAGGGACAGAGAGAGAGAGAGAGAGAGAGAAAGGAAGCAAGGGTTACTTGAAGTTAGAAAACACATTTCTTACCACTGGGTTGTAAGCTGCTCAAGTGAACATTAACAACACCATCCCGATCTACCCGATCTACCCGATCTATTCCTCTTCCACAACCACTAACTTATTACTAAATATTAAATGATTATTACTAAGGGCAGCACGGTGGCGCAGTGGTAGAGTTGCTGCCTCACAGCATCAGAGACACAGGTTCGATCCTGACTACTGGTGCTGTCTGGAAGGGTTTTCTCCAGGTGCTGCAGTTCCCTCCCACACTCCAAAGATGTGCGGGTTTATAGGTTAATTGGCTTCGGTAAAGATTGTAAATTGTCCCTAGTGTGTAGGATAGTGCTAGTGTGCGGGGAATCGCTGGTTGGTGTGGACTGGGTGGGATGAAGGGCCTGTTTCTGCGCTGTATCTCTAAACTAAACTAAACTACAATCCTGATCCAGGATCCAGTTAACCCCCTGCGGTGCCCAGCAGTCCCGGAAACCACCCATGCTGCCCGCAGACATTACGTGTTCATTCTCACGGGACATGCGGGCACTGATGTAACCCAGGAACAGGGGCAGGCAGTCGTCTCGGACACTGAGGGGCATCAAGACAGCACCCGTAGTCGGGACACTGGCCCTGTGTCAAGAACCCTCAAGATAATGACTGTGGAATGTTTGGGATTGAACATCTAATAACGTAGTGTACATAATACAAGCACACAATGAATCTGAAGAAGGGTTTCGGCCCGAAACTTTACCTATTTCCTTCGCTCCATAGGTGCTGCTGCACCCGCTGATGGCACTGGGCCTGTACTCACTGGAGTTTAGAAGGATGAAGGGGCACCTCATTGAAACTTATTGAACAGTGAAAGGCCTGGATAGAGTGGATGTGGAGAGGATGTTTCAACTTGTGGGAGAGTATTGGACCAGGGGCCATAGCCTCAGAAGTAAAGGGCACTCCTTTAGAAACAAGACGAGGAGGAATTTCTTTATGTCACAGGCTGGTGAATCTGTGGAATGCATTGTCACAGACGGCTGGGGAGTCAATGGATATTTTTAAGATGCTAATTTACTGAGTCTTCATTAGTAAAGCTGTCAAGAGTTTTGGGGAGAAGAAAATGGGGTTGAGAGGGAAAGATCGATCAGCCATGATTGAATGGTAGAGTAGATTTAATGGGCCGAATGGTCTAATTCTCCTGGAACTTATGAACTTCTAGAATCATAGAGTCATAGATTCATGCAGTATGGAAACAGGCCCTTCGGCCCAACTTGTCCACACCGGCCAACATGTCCCAACTACACTAGTCCCACCTGCCCGCCCCAAAACTGTCATCTTGTTTGTTTCTATGTGTGTGTGTGTGTGTGTGTGTGTGTGCATGCCTGTCTGTGATCTCTGATTCGGTGATGTCATCAAATTATGCCAAAATGGTACATGGTAGCGCTACAATTTTTGGATCACCTTACTCACAATTGTCATGTGGTGGTTTGTATCAATTTTCCTTCAGATTGATGTTATATTTCACAAGGTATTCACATTTTTTAATTTACAAAACGCAATTTGAGAAAAAAATTATTCCCACTGCACTGGCACTTACAGCTATGACATCACAATAGGATTGTAGCCCTGCACGGTACAATGCTGCTATCCCAGGACACTGAGTCCTGTCAGCCCTGGCACGTGCAATTGCAAACTACAATGTTCCAATCCCTTTTTTTATATTCCTGGTAGCAAGGATTTTTTTTTTAAAGTTTAACGAGGGAGGGTGCATTGTTTTTAATATCCCTGGTAGCAAGGATTTAAGAAAAAGTTTAATGAGGGAGTGTTTCTTCCAAGAGGCCATTCAGACTGTAAACGCCTAACTCTACTGAACGTTTTTTCCTTCCATTATTTATTATGTAAAAGAATATGTGTGTTATGACTGTGTTTATAATTTGTTTGGTTGTTTGTTTGTTTGTTTGTTTGTCTTTTGCACAAAAGTCCGCGAGCATTGCCACTTTAATTTCACTGCACATCTCGTATGTGTATGTGACAAATAAACTTGACTTGACTTGACTTGACTTGAATAGGGGGAAACGAGTCGCCCCTGCGCAGTTGGGGAACGGGTTGCGTTGGGGGGCTATGGGTGAGTGGTGGAATATTGCATTGGGGGACCAAGCCTCCCACATGACAGGGACCCAATGGGTCCCAATTAGTGTAGTATATTACTAAAACTCCCCTCTTGTTTGTTTCTATGTGAGTGTGTGCATGCCTGTCTGTGATCTCTGATTCGGTGATGTCGTCAAATTACGCCAAAACGTTACAGAACAGCACTGCAATCAGTATTCAGTTTACACGTCAGTATTCAGTGTGCTCCCAATCTGCTGGAACAAGCCCTGTCTTGTGCAAGCCGAGCCAATCCCCAGGCCCACACAGGGAACACCCACAAATGCAAACATCCTACGAACAGAAGCTTGCTGGAGGCCAGGGTGGGAGTGAGCTCTGAGCCGCAGTTAGCCCAGTTGCCTGAGACAGACTCCCGGAGCTCTGTGCTTCCTGCCTGAACTTGTAGCAAACATTAGCAGATACGGGACCGAGACGCTGACAGACATCAACAGGTAGTTCTGGTCTTGTCGGGGGGTCCTGTCCGTGCAAGGAGATGATCAGACAACGATGGGGGTGAAGTGGCCCAGAGATTGGTTCCAAGTAAGGAATGTATTTAAACTATGTGCCTGCTCCACCCATAATGTCACGGCCAGGACTAGCCCAGTTCTGCTGGCTTCTCTCCAAATGAATACCAGCTGTGCTTTTCACTCTGATTTTTCTCTCTCTTGAATTCATTTCGAGAGTTCATTTCTTGCGAAATGCAATGCAGTGCGGTGCCAGGAACGTTTTTCCTTTGCTGTGACTCAGTCTTGGAAGTAGTGTCGGAGAACCGGGGTCAGGGGCATGAACCCTGGCTGAATTTTAGCTGCTTGTGGCTGAGTGGCACTGACGTTAATGTTCCCAAGTACAGACAACTGTCTTCAGCACCCCTCCCCGTCTCCACCCTCCCCTCTGTCCCCAACATCCCCACCCCGGCCCCATCACCCCTCCCCGTCCCCTCCCCTGTCCCCAATCACCCTCACCCACCCCCATCACCCATCTCCTCTGTCTCCATCTCCCCCTTTGTCCCCAACACCCCCATCCCATCCTCCCTCTGTCCCCAACTCCCCCTTTGTCTCCATCATCCCCGTCTCCCCATCTCCATCCCCCCTCCCCCCTCGTCTCTATCGCCCCACCCCCCCTGTCTCCTGCGCCCCCCCTCCAGGTCCCCATTCCTCCTCCCCCCCCCCCCCCCCCCCCCCCCCCTCCCCCCGCTCATCTGCCAATCAATCCCTCCTTACTTCCAGAGGAAGGGTCTCGACCAGAAACGTCACTTGGTCCTTTACTCCAGAGATGCTGCCTGACCCGCTGAGTTACTGCAGCTTTTTGTGTCGAACCTCGTTACCTAGATCCATCTTCGGTGCATAACCAACGTCTGCAGTTCCTTCCTGCACGTTTTGTCCGCTCCACTGCGAAATCTCTTCAAGGTGTGTCTACTTTGAAGACGTTCTCCTCGTCTCTCCAACGTGAGTTCAGCAACATCCTCTCTCGCTGCTCCCCCTCTGTGATTCCTCCTGCTCCCCAACTCTACCACCATGTTGTAACCCAGACCTGCTGCCCCGGGCACGTGTGTTGTCTCGGTGCCTGGGGCAGCCTCCATCCATCACCTGGCAGCTCAGCCCCATCCCCCACCCTGACTTCTCCCTACCAGCTCTCCACCCAACACTCTGTAGAAGGGTCCCGACCTGCACTGTCAACTGTCCATTTCCCTCCGTGGATGCTGCCTGACCTGCTGAGTTCCTCCTGCATTTTGTTTTTTTTTTGCTAAAGACTCCAGTGTAGCAGCGAGGTGCGAGTTCGTTATCTGAGTTGTTATTTGAGGCCGGGCAACTCCCGTGTCAGCTGAGCAGTAGGGAGCTGTATGCAGAAGAATAAACACATCCAGAGCACACACTTGTGTCCGGCTAGTTTTTGGCTGGACTCCTGCCCAGTCCCCGCCACCACCAGCATATACAGTCTCCCTTGTTGTTATGAACCTTCCAGGGTGGGGAAGCCACCACGACTTCCTCATTCGCTTCCAGGTCGTGCCTGCCACCGCCACCACCCACCCTCACCTGCCACGACAACCGACTCCGCCAATCCTCACCTGGATTCCAGGCCCACAGTCTTTGACGAAGGACCTCGACCCGAAACGTCACCTATCCATGTTCTCCAGAGATGCTGCCTGACCTGTTGAGTTTATGTTCCAATTCTGCGATAGGAGCAGAATTTAGCCATTCGGCCTGTCGGGTCTACTCCCCCATTTGATCATGGCTGATCTATCTCTCCCACCTAAACCCATTCTCCTGCCTTCTCCCCACCCGCACTAATCAAGAATCTATCTAACTCTGCCTTAAAAATAACCATTGACTTGGCCTCCACAGCCTTCTATGGCAATGAATTCCACAGATTCACCACCCTCTGAATAAAGAAATTCCTCCATCTCCTTCCTAAGGGAACTTTCTTTTATCCTGAGGCTGTGACCTCTGGCCCTAGACTCTCCCACTAGTGGAAACATCCTCTCCACATCCAGTTACTCCAGCACTTTGTGTCCTTTTGTGCCGAGTTGAGATTTCCACCCTGGGACTTAGTTTCAGACAGTCTATCGTATCTACACTTCTCATCGTGTGATGTGCTTCTATCAGGTCTCCGTGCAACCTCAGGTGTTCCAGATAAAACAATACAAGTCTGTCCAACCTCTCCCTGTAACTAATGTCTTCTAATCCAGCCATCATTCTGGTAAACCACTTCTGCACCCTTTCCAAAGCCTCCACAACCTTCCTGTAAGGGGGCGACCAGAACTATACACACTGGTATGAACTGGTGAACATTGATTCACTGAATTTCTTCAGACCTTCACTGGACCTGGTTCTGACTGGGTGCAAACCACGTATTGTACTCGTGTAGTGTAGCATTAATCATAATCGTACAGGTATCCTAGACTGGCTCTGACCAGACAAGTGGTTAGGGAGAAATGTTACATCCAGTATTCCTGGATGTTTGGCCTCTCCCTGCTCTCATCTTGATGTGATCGACACAAAATGCTGGAGTAACTCAGCGGGACAGGCAGCATCTCTGGATCGAAGGGGTCCTTGGATATATCTGATCTTGCCCAGGAGATTAATCCACCTTCATACACTTTCAGATGTTCAGCACCTCCTCGACTGTCATCCTGATTATCCTCAAGACACTTCCATGAACTGCCCCAAGTTCCCCAGTCTTCACAACCTTGCCCAACTTATTGGCTCCACACAGAGATGACCGCTATGGTTTCTAAGGGACCTTATTCTGTCTGTAGACACTCTCATTCCCTTATTGTGTTTGTAAAATCTCTGGATGTTCCTTGACATTATCTGCCAGAGCTATCTAATCGCCCCCTTATGTTCTTGTGAGTTCCTTGTGCCAACCAGCACATGACACCAACCAGAACTCAGTACATTTCTACTATGAAGATAGACACAAAATGCTGGAGTACCTCAGCAGGACAGGCAGCATCTCTGGAGAGAAGGAATGGGTGACCTTTCGGGTCGAGAGGAAGGGTCTTGACACGAAACGTCACCCATTCCTTCCCTCCAGAAATTCTGCCTGGCCTGATGAGTTACTCCAGCATTTGTGTCTATCTTTGGTGTAAACCGGCATCTGCAGTTCCTTCCAACACAATTCTATTATGTATCCATCCTGTAGCTTTGTGAATGGATGTTCTCTTTCCCAGGTTTGTTATTTATCAACTGTGGAGGCTGAATGAATAATCATCCACTAATGAGATGTGCAAAAGCCTCAAGTTCACTTTACCTTGCACTGGTATCAGTTTTACTCTCTGCTTTTCAAGACCATGGCACGGTGGCGCAGCGGTAGAGTTGCTGCCTCGCAGCGCCAGAGACCCGGGTTCGATCCTGACCACGGGTGCTGTCCGTATGGAGTTTGTATCTTCTCCCTGTGACCGTGTGGGTTTTCTCCGGGTGCTCTGGTTTCCTCCTACATTCCAATGACGTGTGAGTTTGGGTTACTTGGCCTCTGTAAATTGTCCCTGGTGTGTGGGATAGAATTAGTGTCTGGAGATTGATGGCCAGTGACAGTGGGCCGAAGGGCCTGCTTCCATGCTGTATCACTGCTAAACTAAACTAAGATAAGCTAAATTAAACTTAATTAAACTATGCTTAACTAAATTAAACTAACCTAACCTAACTAAACTAAATGAAATGAAGCTAAGCTAAACTAAATTGAGCAACAAGTGAAACATTTTTTTTAAACGAGGTGCTAGCCATCCAGAAATTCTGGGTCCGTTCAGATTAATGTATCTATATTTTGATCTACATCGATGTGTTTCTACACTGGGGATCCTTCTGCTTCCCAACCTGCTGCTTTAAAATCGTGGTGTTCACACGCTTCTCTCCTTCCTACACATTTCGTCTGCTCCACTGTGAAATCTCCTCAAGTTCTGCCTCCTTTGAAGACATTCTCCTCCTCTCTCCGACGTGTGTTCTCCCTGCTCCCCCTCTGCGATTCCTCCTCCTCTCTCCGACGTGTGTTCCCCCTGCTCCCCCTCTGTGATTCCTCCTCCTCTCTCCGACTCTACGACCACCTTTTAACCCAGACTCGATTGTTCTCTCCCAGCCCACAGCGAACAATGGCCTGTTCCCTTTCTCATCGTTACTTTTCTGCATATCTTTCATTCATTTATTCTATGTCCCTCTACATCACCGTCTATATCTCGTTTCCCTTTCCCCAGACTCCCAGTTTGAAGAAGGGTCTTGACCTGAAATGTCACTTATTCCTATTCTACGGAGATGCTGCCCGACCCAATGAGTCACTCCAGAAATGTGTGTCTATCTTCACTTTAAACCAGCATCTACAGTTCCTTCCTACACATTCCAGCCTCACTGGCTGGGTCCTGAACGTGTGATGCATTAAAGGTTGAGCTTTCTTCTCTGTGGTCTATGTTGGAAGTGACTAGTTCCACCTTCTGGGCCAGGTTAGTAAGCGCCCCCTGCTGGAACTGTTTAAAAATACAGCACCTACGCCCGCTGTTTAGCCTTTATTATTATCTTCCAATTTAACACACGGCAATATAGGTGCTGACAGTGTGGTCTCCAGCACATAGGGGGCGGCAAAGTGGCGCAGCGGTAGAGTTGCTGCCTCACAGCGCCAGAGACTCTGGTTCGATACTGGCTACAGCGCTGTCTGTACGGAGTTTGTACGTTCTCCCCGTGACCTGCGTGGGTTTTCTCCAGGAGCTCCTGTTGCCTCCCACACTCAAAAGACGTACAGGTTTGTAAGTCTCTAAACTAAACTAAACATTGGGGAAAATGGATGCAGATTGGGCAGATACTTTACTGATTATTCCATTCATTAGACAATAGACAATCGGTGCAGGAGTAGGCCATTCAGCCCTTTGTGCCAGCACTGCCATTCACTGTGATCGTGGCTGATCATCCACTATAAGGCCATTCAGGCCGTGACATAGAACAGTATAGAACCTCTCCCTATAGCTCAGGCCCACGAGTTCCGACAACATCTTCGTAAATCTTCTCCGCGCTCTTTCCAGCTGAATGACATTTTTCCTATAGCAGGGGTGATCAAAACTGAACACAATACTCCAAATGCAGCCTCACCAACGTCTTGTGTAGGAAGGAACTGCAGATGCTGGTTTATACCGAAGATAGATACAAAATGCTGGAGTAACTCAGCGGGACAGGCAGCATCTCTGGAGAGGAATGGGGGACATTTCGGGTCTGAAGAAGGGTCTCGAAACGTCACCCATTCCTTCCCTCCAGCGATGCTGCCTGTCCCACTGAGTTACTCCAGCATTTTGTGTTTCTCACCAAAGTCTTTACATATTGTTCTGAAACCTACCAATAAATCCCATTTTGTATCTGTAAGGTTATAAGCTCAGATCCTTGATCCTGATTTGAATCACTGAACGACATGTTGTAATTGTTTTAAATACAATAAATGCCAATTCATGGAATAAATACATTGTCTAGTGTTGTAAAACCAGCAGAGGTCGCTAGTCTTCTAGTATTGCTTTCAGTGACCCCTGCTTTAAAATGAGAGACATACAGAGTGAGAGTGGACTGAATCAAGATCTGTGGTGTGTGTATGGAACAAGCTGCCAGAGGAGGTGGTTGAGGCAGGTTACATAACCATTAAAGGACATTTGGACAGGTATGTGGATAGGAAAGGTTTTGAGGGATATGCGTCAAACACGGGCAGATAGGACTAATGTCGGTGGGACATCATAGTCGGCATGGGCAAGTTGGGCCGAAGGGCCTGTCTCCATGCTGTACGACTCTATGAGTCTACCAGCTGTGACCACACAAAGATAACACCTACTACCTAAGTGTACCTCTCAAAATATGAACATCAAGATGCTGGGGGGGATGGGGGGGGGGGGGGGGGGGGGGGGGGGGGGGGGGGGGGGGGGGCTTACATATGTGGAACTGACCCACAGTCAGAGAACAATATAACCTGAAGGGGAGAACAGTGAAGAGATTAAAAAATGTTGAAGTTGGTTTCAGTTTTAGAGTTGCCGCATGGAAACAGGCCCTTCGGCCCTTCGAGTCCACGCCGACCATCGATCACCTGTTCATACTAGTTCTATGTAATCCCATCCCCTACACACTAGGGGGCAATTTACAGAGGATCAATTAACCGACAAACCCGCACATGTTTGCGACGTGGGAGGAAACCGGAGCACCCGGAGGAATCCCACGCGGTCACACGGAGAACATGCAAGCTCCACACAGGCAGCAACCGCCATCAGGATTGAACCTGTGTCTCTGAGGCTGGGAGGCAGAGGCTCTACCAGCTGCGCCACTGTGCCATCCTGAATATAGAATGGCTAGCAGGGCCAAATGGCCTCCTCCTGGTACTATATAGAACATAAAACAGTACAGCGCAGGTCAACCATGTCTGTGCTGAACATGATGCCCGCATATAATCCATGTGGTCCCAGTGAGAACGTGCAAACTCCATGCAGACAGCACCTGAGGTCAGGATCGAACCCGGGTCTCTGGTGCTGTGGCAGTGGTTCTACCAGCTGTAACACTGGTATTAAAAGCAAGTTCGGCAATGCTTTGCACTGTTATCCTTTGGTAAATCCTGGAACTTAAACTACAGTTTATACAATTAAGTTTGAGTATTGCAATATCATAAAACTGCCCTAAATAATTGTCTCTAAATCTAACTATTCTTTTTCTCACTAAAGGTACTGAAGGAGATTTCCAGGTTGGCACCTTTCCTGCTGAGTGTCTTCATTTACTTTGCATTGGCGTCACAGTCTTCCTGTCCCGTCTGGCTGAGAGCCTTCCTGAAATGTTTGCCGATATTACTCCTCTGTGCCTATATTTTGACCCTTCGGATAGATCTGCACACACACTCGAAGGCTTCAAAGCTCCTTGCCGGCCTGCTGTTTTCCGCAGTTGGAGACATCCTCCGCAGCCTCTCATCGCAGTTCCATCTCCTGCACGGTAAGCGGGGGAAAGCATTAGCAGACGTACACAAGTTTGTTTTAGTTTGAGACACAGCGTGGAAACAGGCCCTTCGGCCCATCGAGTCCGTGATCCCCTCCCCCACATTACCACACACTATCCTACACACATTGGGGACAATTTACACTTTTGTACTGGTAAGGCCATAGTTTATGATGCAGGAATTTCAAGGAAGATAGATCGAGCATTGACCCACATTGATACAACATACAAGATACAAGATACATTTAATTGTCATTTGGACCCTTGAGGTCCAAACGAAATGCCGTTTCTGCAGCCATTCATTACAAACAAATAGACCCAAGACACAACATAATTTAGATAAACATCCATCACATCGCTGTGATGGAAGGCCAAATAAACTTATCTCTCCACTGCACTCTTCCCCCCCCCCCCCCCCCCCGATGTCAGAGTCAAAGTCAAAGCCCCCGGCTGGCGATGGCAATTGTCCCGCGGCCATTAAAGCCACGCCGGGTGGTGCAAGGTCGCACACCGGATCTTGGTGTTAGAGCCCCCGGCGTGCGCTCGCAGAGTCCCGCGGCCATTCCAAGCCGCGCGGGACGGTGATGTTACGCCCCGCTCCAGGAGCTCTTCGACCCCGCAACTCGGGCGGGAGAAGTCGCCCTTGCGAGAGCCCTGAAAAGCGGTCTCCCTCCAGGGACCCGCGGGCTCCCGGTGCCGCCGTCCACAGACCTGCCGTTGAAGCCTCCGACTCTCCGGTCGGGCCGCAGCAGCAGCAGCAGCAGCAGCAGCAGCGCTCCTCCACCGCTCCACCCACTCCGGACTCGGCCAGCTCCACGACGGTGAGGTGAGTCGTCGGCACCAGAGTCCCCGGTCTCTTCCTGTTGGAGGCCGCTCCTCATTGCAGCCCCAACGATAACGTAGACCCGACGAGAAAAGGTCGGGTCTCCCCGTGCAGGGATTTAAAAAAAGTTTCCCCCCTCCCTCCCCCCCCCCCCCCCCCCCCCCCCCCCCCCCCCCCCCACACACACACCCCAACAAAAAATAACAAAAACTACATAAAAACATAGACAGAAAATAATAAAACGCGGACGGGCTGCAGAGGCCGCTGCTGACAAGAGTCGCGCCGCCCACCGGATAGCAACAAGAATGGAAGGCTTTAGCCTCTGATCAGAGACCCACATCCATCTTGTTCATTGTCCACAAGGGTGAACATTTTAAGAGTGATTTAGTTTAGTTTCAGAGCTACAGCATGGAAACAGGCCATCCGGCCCACTGAGTCCACGCCGACCACCGATCACCCGTTTATAGACGTCTCTCAGTCGTACACATGTTGCACACATGGCCCAACTTGCCCACACCGGCCAACATGCCCCATCTACACTAGTCCCACCTGCCTGCATTTGGCTCATTTTCATCTAAACCTCTCCTTCCATGTACCTGTCCAAATGTTTGTTAACTGTTGCAATAGTCCCTGCCTCAACTGCACCCTCTGGCAGCTCGTCTCATGCACCTGCCATGTCTTCAGGAAGTAGGAGGAAACCCACCTGGTCACAGGGAGAACATGCAAACTCCACACAGACAACACCTGAGGTCAGGATCGAACCCGGGTCTCTGGCGCCCTGAAGCAGCAGCTCTACCCGCTGCGCCACAATGTTGCCCAATTATGTGAGGCAGTTAAGATAAGGAAAATAACTGGATAATTCTCTGCCACAGAAGGCAGTGGAGGCCAATTCACTGGATGTTTTCAAGAGAGAGGTAGATTTAGCTCTTGGGGCAAAAGGAATCAAGGGATATGGGGAAAAAGCAGGAACGGGGCACTGATTTTAGATGATCAGTCATGATCATATTGAATGGCAGTGTCCCGCTGAGTAACTCCAGCATTTTGTGTCTATCTTCGAGCCTGAAGAAGGGTACCGACCCGAAACGTCGCCTATCCATGTTCTCCAGAGATGTTCTCCAGAGACCAGCGCTTTGGGTCTTTCTATTGCTGTGATCCAGCTTCATGCAGCTCCCGGCTCCTGTATTGTATTTACTGCTGCTGTTATGCTGCTGCAAGTAAGAATGACATAGTTCATTTGTCGGTACATTTGTCAATGAAACTCCCTTGGAAACACCTGTTAATGCTGAAGAAGGGTCTCGATGCGGAATGTCACCCGTTCCTTCTCTCCAGAGATGCTGCCTGTCTCGCTGAGTTACTCCAGCATTTTGTGTCTATCTTCGGTTTAAACCAGCGTCTGCAGTTCCTTCCATAGAAACATAGAAACATAGAAAATAGGTGCAGGAGTAGGCCATTCGGCCCTTCGAGCCTGCACCGCCATTCAATATAATCATGGCTGATCACCCAACTCAGTATCCCATACCTGCCTTCTCTCCATACCCCCTGATCCCTTTAGCCACAAGGGCCACATCTAACTGAATCAGTCAGGTGAACCATCTCTGTACTCCCTCTATGGCAAGAATGTCTTTCCTCAGATTAGGAGACCAAAACTGTACGCAATACTCCAGGTGTGGTCTCACCAAGACCCTGTACAACTACAGTAGAACCTCCCTGCCCTTATACTCAAATCCTTTTGCAATGAATGCTAACATACCATTTGCTTTCTTCACTGCCTGCTGCACCTGCATGCCTACTTTCAATGACTGGTGTACCATGACACCCAGGTCTCGTTGCATCTCCCCTTTTCCTAATCGGCCACCATTTAGATAATAACAGATAATTCAGACTGTTAATTCTGTTGTTCTTTCAGGTGACTCCATGTTTGGACTCTCACACATCTGCTACATCTGGATGTTTGGTTTGAAGCCTTTGAACCTGCTGGCAGGCGTTTTCTTGCTGGCTATAGGCGCCGTCTACTTGCTGTTCCTGAGTAGATGCCTGTGGGAGCACCAGCCATTGCAGTGGGCAGCCTACATCTACATCGGCTTGATTGGAACCATGGTGTGGCGTGCCAGTGCTGGGGCACTGTTCAACCACCAGTGGTCTTGGGTCAAACTGTTTGCCACTGTTGGGGGAATGCTCCTCGCGGTCTCCGATTTCACCTACACCGTCAGTGCCTTCTGTTTCCCGGTGTACCACTCCGGAATGATCGCGGCCACCTATTATTTGGCCCAGATACTTATCACCCTCTCGGCCGTTTACAGCGAGAGTGCAGTTGGCAAGAACAGAAAGTAAAGCAAATCCACCATTGTCTTCAACAGTGAAGTGTCATTCTGCAGCCGGTAAGATACTGAGGTCATGGCATGCTGGAAACAAAAGCCCATGTTTATCATCACCGATTCAAAGCCACATGCTTTATTCTTCCGAAGATAGACACAAAGTGTGTAACTCAGCGGGGCAGGCAACATCTCTGGAGAGAGGTGAATGGGTGACATTTCTGGTCGAGACCCTTCTTCAGACCCAAAATTACTCCAGCATTTCTTGTCCATCTTAGAAACATAGAAATATAGAAAATAGGTGCAGGAGGAGGCCATTCGGCCCTTCGAGCCAAGCACCGCCATTCATTGAGATCATGGCTGATCGTCCCCAATCAATAACCCGTTCCTGTCTTCTCCCCATATCCCCTGATTCCACTAGCCCCTAGAGCTCTATCTAACTCTCTCTTAAATCCATCCAGTGATTTGGCCTCCACTGCCCTCTGTGGCAGGGAATTCCACAAATTCACAACTCTCTGGGTGAAAAAGTTATTTCTTCGGTTGAAACCAGCATCTGCAGTTCCTTCCTACAGCCTTAGTCCTCCTCTCTTGCACATCGCACATCAATTTTGTAAAATAAATATAAATAAATATTTTCCTAAAAAAAATGTGACGTTTGTTCTTTGTACCGCGGTTGATATCTCCTCACGCAAGCCCTGCTGAGCCCAGGAGAACGTTCGACTGAGCAAGCTTTCAGAACGACATAGTATTTATAGCACAGAAGCAGACTGGTTGACTCTAATGGTTTATGCAGGTATTTGTGCCTTTATACCAGCCCCATCACTGCAACTCTCCCTATTAACATGTCCTTCTATTTGTTTCTCCCTGACCCCAGGCAGCTTGCTACATGAACTAAAAAAGAGGAGACTATCTTTGATTTAAACCAGCAATTGCAGTTTCCACAGGGCAATAAGTTCCTTTGCCGTGGTACCCCTATTATTCTTCCAAATTATCTCCTGATGCTTTATAACAACATCTAAATCCTTAGTTCCTCCCAATGGCCACAATTCATTTCCCAATTTTGTAGTTAATCGCTCCGACAGTTGTCTGAGGTGTTTCGATTTCTCAGGATGTCGTTCTCATAGGATTTGCAAAGCAGTGTTTGGTTCGGTCGTGATATCTACACAATTACCCATTCTGCTTACTTTATAATATCAAACGGCACAGATACTTATCATTTCACACTTATTTCAGATCAAACACAGTTACCAATTATTTTCCCTTCAGCGATATTTGATCATTGACCTATTTATCTGCCTCATCCAGTATTTGCCAGACTGACCCGAATCTCGCCGGGCCACCACACGAGAGTTGGCGAATGGCCGATTTGTCGTCAGACCAACGGATTGGAGGTAGCAAAAGAACATGACTTACATCGGGGGCCCAATTACCTCTCTCCGCGGTCCGAGACAACTCAGCTCCTTGATCGCCAACTCCGTTGAGATCCCACTTCCACACCAAATGTGAATTCCGGTTGTTTTACCTTTAATCAGGTTCAATGATAATTGAGTCGAATACAGTGGTCGGGTCCAACAGATTTTACCGTCCGTGGGGCTTAACTCCAAGGTATCTGTTCGGACTCCGACCAGACTCTTCACAGACCTTGCAGAGCAAGCAACTTGACAAACAGTTGATCACATATTTAGACAGACTTGCAGCAAAGACATTTAACACAATATCCACTTCAAATCAATCACAAGCTGTACCCACTAACACGATACCTGTCACTTATACAATTTACAGTGCATTCAGAAAGTATTCACATCCCTTCACTTGTTCCACATTTTGTTACATTACAGCCTTATTCTGAAATGGATTAAATTCTTTTTTTAATCATAATTCTACACACAATACCCCATAATAAAAAAGCGAAAACAGGCGTTTAGAAATTTTTGCAAAGTAATTATAAAGAAATAACTGATATCACATTTACATAAGTATTCAGACCCTTTACTTTGTTGAGGCACCTTTGGCAGCGATTACAGCCTCAAGTTTTCTTTGGTATGATGCTACAAGCTTGGCACACCTGTATTTGGGTCATTTCTCCCATTCTTCTCCGCAGACCCTCTCAAGCTATGTCAGGTTGGATGGGGAGCGGCAATATCTCTTGTTTCCTTTCCTATGGCCATATAAGGTCGTAAGTGGCAGGAACAGAATTAGGCCATTTGGCCCATCAAGTCTACTCCGCCATTCAATCATGGCTGATCTATCTTTCCCTCTCAATCCCATCCTCCTGCCTTCTCCCTATGACCCAAAACATCACCTATTCCCTTCTCTCCAGAGATACTGAGTTACTCTAGTTTTTTTGAGTCTGTCTTTGGTCTAAACCAGCATCTGCAATTACATCCTCCCATTAGAACAGTGCAGCAGAGGGACAGGCTGTCAGTGCCGAACATGATGCCAAACCCAATGCTTATCTGCCCGCACATAATCCTTATCGATACGATACAACTTTATTTTTCATAGGAGGGAAATTGATCTGCCGACAATCATAAAAACAAAATACATGAAACATGAAATTAAAGTGACGAGCGGAAAGGATGGGGGATGTACAAAGATTTGGGAGGGGGGGGGGAGGAGGGGTGGGAGGGGAATCAGTCTCAGTCTCAGTCTACCCCACAACAGAAGGGGGAGGAGTTGTACAGTTTGATAGCCACCGGGAAGAAGGATCTCCCTTCTGCATTCCCTCCATTCCCTGCATATCCAAAAAGCCTCTTAAACACCACTATGGCATCAGCCTCCACCGCCAGTGTGTTCCAGGCACCCACCAACCTCTGTGTGAAACAAGGACACAAACTGCCTGTGTAACTCGGCGGGTTAACAGGGACCCTTCCTCATTCTGATTGCAGGCAGAATGGTGAGGGGGGGGGGGGAGGGGTATTATCTACATAAACCGACCCCCCCCCCCCCCCCGAGATCAGAGAAAAATAAACTTTAATCGAGATGTGTAGTAAGGAACTGCAGGTGCTGGTTTACACTGGAGAAGTCACAAAATGCTGGAGTAACTCAGCGGGACAGGCGGCATCTCTGGAGAGAGAAGGAATGGGTGACGTTTCGGGTCGAGACCCTTCTTCGGACTGAGTCGGCCTGCTGAGTTTCACTGTCTCTTTTACTCGTTATCACCTTCCCCACGGCCAACAATGGACTATGCCTTACCTGGATCGCCGTTTGAAGCTCTGAAGTGTTGGGCCTGCTGCTTCAACATCATGGTGCTGTGCTTCCGATTGATCCACTAACTTCCGATTCGGAAGTCCAAGACGCTGAGAATGTTCTTCCGTTCTGACGTCGGATGCTGACCCCCAAATTTCAGTGTACCAATGGCCATGATGGGGGGTCAAGAGAAGGGGGTCCGTTGGAGACGGGAAACGAGATCATCAATGGGGCGAGGACTCCTTTCCATGGAAGAACGGTGTGAGGCAGAGGCGACGGAAGAAGAGCTCCAAGTCGTGGTGGTCGCGGAACTCATTGAGGTGGGGATGGAGGGGGACAAAGGTGAGGCCTCTGCGGAGGACAGACCATTCAGTATCTGAGAGGGGGAGGTCAGGGGAGATGGTGAACACACGGCAAGGATGGGGGTTGGTGCCGGAGGAAGGCAGGTGACTGGACTGAGGCCGAGGCGATGTCTGGGGGGTGGTCAGGGAGGAGGGGGGCATGAAGACTGTAGTGTGGGTGGGGAAGAGCTGGGGTCACATGGTTTGAGGGGAATGGGGAAGACCCAGTGGAACAGCCACTGAGGTTACCAGGGCTGGGACCCAGCGCGCAGTCAAACCCAGGGGAGTGGGAGTTAGCAGCGTGGAGGCTTCAGGCCCGGTGCTGAGTCCAGGCTGCAGGTAATGCAATGGCTGCTGGCTGCTGGCTGCTGGAGGGTGGGGGAGTGGAGTCTGGGTCGGCGAGGTTCGATGGGTCCGGTGAGTAGGACCTAAGCTTAAGCTTGTCGAGTTTATACGTAAATCCGGCCCTGATTGTGGAGCCATATGGGACCCTTTCACCACAAGATCACCCTGGAGAAAGTACAACGTCGAGCAGCCCGCTTTGAATGTCATGACTACAAGCACAAATCAAGCGTGAACAATATAGTGACTTCCCTCGGATGGGATACCCTAGATCTCCGCAGAATCAGGCTAAGACTTATTGCAATTTACAAGGAGATTCACAAAATCACACCATCAAATCTCCCGTCATCCCAGAGCACCAACTGCCATGAAACAAGACAAAATAACGGTCCCCTACATCATCAACTGGCTCAATGCCAATAAACTGTGCTGCCAATATTCCCTTCACACAAGGATGATACGGGACTGGAATACGTTACCACCCGCTCTGCCGAGGGTAGTGAGGGGAGCAGAGAGGATCATTGGCTGACAAGAACTGTTCCAGAGCAGCTGCCTGAAAACAAGCGCTGAGCATTGCATAGGACACACTGAGCCCCGTCCACACACACCTGGATCTCCTGCCATCAGGAGATCTTATACCAATGTAAAGCACTTTGGCCAACGAGATTTGACTTGACTATCCTTGACTTGGGAGCAACTAACTGAGAAGTTTTGCGAGAAGTTCTTGGGTTTGAGACCATCACGTGTCTATATTCCCCTCCCTCCCTCCCTCCCTCCCGCTCTCCCTGCAGCTCATGAGCCTCGGGACACACAGGCGAACAAAAGGTAAACAAAGACGAAGATTCTTCGCAAAAAGGATCTCCAAACGTTGCCTATTTCCTTCGCTCCATAGATGCTGCTGCACCCGCTGAGTTTCTCCAGCTTTTCTGTGTAATCTCCAAACCCTGTTGCGTGCGTGTGTGTGTGTGAGCGGGGACGTAAAACCCAGGCGGTGAGTGAGTTGCAGCGGCGCTGGTCAGTTTCAATGTGAGATTTCACTGGGAGAAAAGTTGGGGCGATGTGTTGCAAACTTTCTGAGTCCAACTCAGCGGCTTTGTGCCAAGTCGGCCGCCAGCGCCGAGCTCTCTCCCAGAGCGGTTGTCCCTCCAGCCCATCTCCGTCCCCTCGTCAATGTGAAAAATATGTTTGAGGAACATTTTATTTCACCACACACTGCGGCGCTTAGATTGTTTCCAACCGCGTAACTTTCCCCCGTCTCCAGCTGTTTCTTTTATTTCCCCTCAAGGGAGTTTGGATTTTTTGTGAGTGAATGTGTGTGTGATTTTTCTTCCTTCCACGCAGTTAGTGTTTTTGAAAGTCTGCACCGCACCTTTCTCTTGCAGGATCTAACCCGGGTCTCCGGCACGGTAAGGCAGCAACTCTACCGCTGCGCCACAGTGCCACCCCTATAAGTAGAAGTGAGAGTGGGAGTTCCAATGAGCTACTCCAGCTATTTGTGTCTTATCTTGTCTAAACCAGCATTTGCAGTTCCTTCCTACACATTCACCGAAGCCTCGTTTAAACCAAAGATAGACACAACAAGCTGGAGGAAGTCAGGCAGCATCAGTGGAGCGAAGGAATGGGTGACGTGTCGGGTTGAGACACTTCTTCGGACTGGCTTGAGTTGGGCTGTGACGCAGGCTTCAACATTGTACATGAGCTGGAGGCTGTGGTGAGTGGAAAACAGGTGTGCAGCCAAGATTGCTGCATTAGTCACATCTGGAGCAGGCAGGCAGGCAGACAGACACGGACGACAGCTTACATTCCTGGCCTCTGTCACATCACTGGCAGTGCGTAAGGACATAACACTGAACTGTGAGCTGGGTGACGTCAAGTATTTACATTTGGATTCATTCCTGTAAGTGTTGGAGATGTGGTCATTAGTCTCCTGCGGAATGTGCTTGTGGCCAGAGATGACCACAGGTTGAATCTGGTGGGGTTGCGGCTAAGAGGGCGGGTGTGTGTGTGCGCGCGTGTGTGTCTGTGTGTGCGCGCGTGTGTGTGTGTGTGCGCGGGGGTGTGGGCGCTTGAGTCAACGTCTGCGCGGGTGTGAGTGTGTATATGCGTGCTTAAGTGTGTGTGCGCTTGTCTGTACGCACTAACCCCTTGAGTGGTCCTGACCATCCATCTACCTCATCAGACTATCTTTAATATGACTTTCATTGGACTGTATTGTGTACTAAAGATTGTTCCCTGCATACTGTACAATGTGGATGGTTTGATTGTAAACATGTATAGCCTTTTAGCTGACTGGATAGCATGCAATAAAAATGCTTTTCACTGTACCTCGGTACACGTGACTAATAAACTAAACCAAACTACACTAGCAGTGAGGCCTCCTGCCAGCAGCTTAGTCAAGAGCATGGTGGCGCAGCGGTAGAGTTGCTGCCTTACAGCGTCTGAGTCCCGGGTTCGATCCTGACTACGGGTGCTGTCTGTACGGAGTTTGTACGTTCACCCCGTGACCCCCTGGGTTTTCTCCTGTTTCCTCCCACACTCCAAAGACGTGTAGGATTGTAGGTTAATTGGCTTTGGTAAAGATCGTGAATTGCTCCTCGTGTATGATGGCTCTAACATTCGGGGCGATCGTTGGTTCGGCACGGACTCGATGGGCCGAAGGGCAGGTTTCCACGCGGTATCTCTAAACTAATCTAAACTGAAAGTGTAGGAAGGAACTGCAGATGCAGGTTTACACCGAAGATAGACACAAAATGCTGGAGTAACGGGACAGGGCAGGCAGCATCAATGGGTGATGTGTTGGGTCGAGACACCTCTTCAGACTGAAGATAGACACAAAGAGCTGGAGTCACTCAGCGGGACAGACAGCGTATCTGAAGAGAAGGAATGGGTAACGTTTTGGATCGAGCCCCTTCTTCAGACTGGTTAAGGGCCTGTCCCACGAGCATGCGACTCCATGCGGCAAGCGCGACCTAACGTGGCCGCTTGAGCCGTACGGCCTCGCGGGGCCGGTCCCACTTCGATCGCCGGAGCCGTATGGAGTTGTGCGGAGCTGGTCCCGACATCGCGCGGGGCTCCGAAAAACTGACGATGTCCAAAAATTCCGCACGGGAACGGCCTGCCGGCCCGCAGCTGCATTGAGGCCGTAGGCACCGCATCGACGGGCGTGCGCAGCGTCTTGACATCGTACGTCACGCGCGAACTACGTACGGACTTCGTTCAAACTTCACGTCAACTCGTACGGGATCACTCGACCTCCGCGTGACCCCCACTTCCGGTTTGGTCGCGCTCGTTGCATGCAGTCGCATGCTGGTGGGACCGGCCCTAAAGGGATAAGGGGAAGGGGAGATATAGCCAATGATGTGGAGAGACTGGACCAGAATAAACCAAAGCTTCATTGCATCTGTCGGGGAGTAGGGCTGGATCTGGGGTAGGCGGTGAATGTTCGCACTAACAGAGGTGTTTGTCTTCTTTTGCAGCGGGTCCGTTTCCAGCTGAGAGCTTCAGACAGTGACGGAGCGAGCCGATGGGACGGGTGCCCAGATGGTGATAGGACAGGCTGTGGGCGAGCAGACGTGGTAGTGGAATGAACAGCTGCGTTGACCTGGTGTGCTGGGCTCTGCTTGGCCTTCTCTCCCTCTCCACCGCACGGCCTGCTCTGACACTTCCAGAGCAAGGTAGGGACACCCTCACTCTTGCTGGGAGGGGGGTGCGGGATGTTCTTGGGACTTAATGGGAGAAGTGGCAAGGCCGTGATTGCGTAGAAACATAGGTGCAGGAGTAGGCCATTTGGCCCTTCGAGCCAACACCGCCATACAATATCATCATGGCTGATCATCCAAAATTAGAACAGGTACCCCGTTCCTGATTTCTCCCCATATCCCTTGATTCCTTTAGCTCTAAGAGCTAGATCTAACTCTCTCTTGAAAACATCCAGTGAATTGGCCTCCGCTGCCTTCTGTGGCAGAGAATTCCGCAGATTCACAACTCGCCGTGTGAAAAAGTTTTTCATCATCTCAGTCCTAAATGACCGACCCCTTATTCTAAAACTGTGACCCCTGGTTCTGGACTCCCCCAACATCGGAAAAGCTTTTCCTGCATCTAGCCTGTCCAATCCCTTTAAGAATTTTATATGTTTCTATAAGATCCCCTCTCATCAGATTCAGATTCAGATTCAATCTTTATTGTCATTGTGCAGTGTACAGAAACAACAAAATGCAGTTAGCATCTCACCCAGAAGAGCGAACATAGAATAATGAGCAATAAATATATATACGTACATCAGATTCAGATTCAATTTTAATTGTCATTGTCAGTGTACAGTACAGAGACAACGAAATGCATTTAGCATCTCCCTTGAAGAGCAACATAGCAAACGATTTGAATAAATAATAATAAGTGTCCGGGGGGGGGGGTGGTGATTGGCAGTCACCGAGGTACGTTGTTGAGTAGAGTGACAGCCGCCGGAAAGAAGCTGTTCCTCGACCTGCTGGTTCGGCAACGGAGAGACCTGTAGCGCCTCCCGGATGGTAGGAGGGTAAACAGTCCATGGTTGGGGTGAGAGCAGTCCTTGGCGATGCTGAGCGCCCTCCGCAGACAGCGCTTGCTTTGGACAGACTCAATGGAGGGGAGCGAGGAACCGGTGATGCGTTGGGCAATTTTCACCACCCTCTGCAATGCCTTCCGGTCAGAGACAGAGCAGTTGCCATACCATACTGTGATACAGTTGGTAAGGATGCTCTCGATGGTGCAGCGGTAGAAGTTCACCAGGATCTGAGGAGACAGATAGACCTTCTTCAGTCTCCTCAGGAAGAAGAGACGCTGATGAGCCTTCTTGATCAGAGTAGAGGTATTGTGGGTCCAAGAGAGGTCATCAGAGATGTTGACTCCCAGGAACCTGAAGCTAGAAACACGTTCCACCTCCGTCCCGTTAATGTGGATGGGGGTGTGCGTGCCGCCTCTGGACTTCCTGAAGTCTACAATGAGCTCCTTGGTCTTCTTAGAGTTAAGGGCCAGGTTGTTGTCAGCGCACCATGCTGCTAAGTGCTGGACCTCCTCCCTGTAGGCCAGCTCATCGTTGTTGCTGATGAGGCCAATCACCGTTGTATCATCTGCATACTTGATGTACATAGAGTAGTAGTAGTGCGATTCCAGTGTATACGTCCAGTTGACCCATTCTTTCATCATATGACAGTCCCGCCATCCCAGGAATTAACCTGGTGAACCTACGTTGTTCTCCCTCAATAGCAAGAATGTACTTCCTCAAAATAGGAGACCAAAACTGCACACAATATTCCAGGTGCGGTCTCACCGGGGCCCTGTACAACTGGGACAGAACTGCAGATGCTGGTTTAAATCGAAGATAGACACAAAATGCTGGAGTAACTCAGCGGGACAGGCAGCATCTCTGGAGAGAAGGACTGGCCGATGTTTCGGGTCGAGACTCTTCTTCAGACTTTAGAATATTGAGTTCAGTCCCGGGCACCGTGTTACAGGACAGATGTTGCCATGCTGGAACGGGTGCAGATCGTGCAGAGAGGGTGGCACGGTGGTGCAGCTGTGGAGTTGCTGCTTCACAGCGCCAGAGACCCGCGTTGATTCATGACCACGGGTGCTTGCCTGTATGGAGTTTGTATGCGGTCACGTTGGTTTTCTCCGGGTGCTCAGGTCTTGTCACACACTACAGATGTCTGTAGGTTAATTGGCTTCAGACAGTAACCGGCGTCAGGACCGGAACGGGATCTCTGGCGCTGTGAGGCGGCAAATCTACCGCTGTGCCACCGTGCAGCTCGCAAATGTATCCTGCAGATATTATTCACTTGTTGGTCCTGACTTTGAGAAATTGAGGCTTTGGGCCTACTGCAGAGACTATGAAGCTTTTTAAGGAATAAGATGTCATCTAAAACACATACATAAGCAGGGTTTGTGTGTTGTGTGCAGCATGGCGAGTGTGAATTGTAGTCGGAAGTATCAACAGTCGCCTCTGCCTCTCATCTGTGTATCTTGTGTAGTCTTGATGAATCTTCCAAAAACAGTCTCTTGATTAATAGTTTCTTCATTGTAGTAGCACAAACAGTAAGATAATTCATAAAAGCTTCTCCTTGTATAAGTACTTTTCAATCATACTCTTGGGCATGCTCGTGCATGGTCGAGAACAATGTCTCTCCCCCGATCTTCATCAAACTAAACTAAACTCCTAGGGAGTGTGCCCCTGAATTCCAGCTGCAACCACACCCCCGACCCGGGTTCGATCCTGACTACGGGTGCTGTCTGTGCGGAGTTTGCATGTTCTCCCCACGACCAGCATGGGCTTTCTCCTGGATTTCCGGTTTCCTCCCACTCGCCATAAACATCCAGGTTTGTAGTTTAATTGGCTTTTCTAAAATTGTAAATGATCATTAGTGTGTGTAGGATAGAGTGAGCGTGTGAGGATCGCTGGACGGCCCGGACTTGATGGGCCGAAGGGCCTGCTTCCATGCTGTCTCTCTAAGCTAAAGTAAACATATGTAGGAAGGAACTGCAGATGCTGGTTTACACCAAAGATAGGCACAAAAAGCTGGAGATAGAGACAAAATGTTGAAGTAACTCAGCGGGACAGGCGGCATCTCTGGTGGGAGGTAATGGGCGACATTTCGGGTCGAGACCCTTCTTCAGACACTGGAGTAAAGTTTGAGTATGGGCAGCATCTCTGGAGAAAAGGAATAGGTGACGTTTTGGGTCTGGACCTGTCTTCAGACAAATGGTTTATTTATGTGTAGGAAGGAACTGCAGATGCTGGTTTAAACCAAAGATAGGCACAAAAAGCTGGAGTAACTCAGCGGGTCAGACAGCTTCTCTGGAGAACGGTCCCAACTCGGAACTTTTCCCCATAGTTGCTATCTGGCCGCTGAATTACTCCGGCATTTTGTGTCTACCTTCGGTTTAAACCAACCTGTGCAGTTCCTTCCTGCACATAAATAAATGAAGACGATTCTGAAGAAGAGTCCAGACTGAGTCACTCTGACATTTAGTGTGTATGTGCTGGATTATTTACCTGCCTGTTCCTATTACTGATAGAACTGGGCCAGTTAGCATCAGGCTGTTTCCACGGCTGCTGCTTGCGCAGCTCCAGGTTCTGCTCAGACCCCCTCGCCCTCCCTCTTCCCAAGGTTTTTCCTCTTGGCACCCGCCTCCAACAGGAAATGGAGGCTTAATATTTTTTTTGTGTGTTTGCTGGTCTGGTCTGAATCACTTATCTCAAGATTCCATTCTCTCCTGGGGCCCAGCGTTGGAGGCGCTGCGTGACGGCCTGCATTCATCACGCCAAGCACACGCGTGACTTACTTGGCACCCAGGGAAGGAGGCAATTTTAGAGAATCTTTTTTTCCAGCCCTGCTTTACTCCCAGTAGATGTTGGAAAGGCCTGGATAGAGTGGATGTGGAGAGGATGTTTCCACTAGTGGGAGAGTCTAGGACCAGAGGTCACACAATGCCCTCCATAATGTTTGGGACAAAGACACATCATTTATTTATTTGCCTCTGTACTCCACAATTTGAGATTTGTAATAGAAAAAATATCACGTGGTTAAAGTGCACATTGTCAGATTTTAATAAAGGCCATTTTTTATACATTTTGGTTTCACCATGTAGAAATGACAGCAGTGTTTATACATAGTCCCCCCCGTGAATAAATTCAGATCAGATTCAGATTCAATTTTAATTGTCATGGTCAGTGTACAGTACAGAGACAACGAAATGCATTTAGCATCTCCCTGGAAGAGCGACATGAATGATGGGTCTTTGTCCCAAACATAGTGCAGGGCACTTGAGCCTCAGAATTCAAGGACGTTCATTTAGGAAGGAGATGAGGTGAAATTCCTTTAGTCAGAGGATGGTGAATCTGTGGGATTCTTTGCCACAGACACGAATATAAACACACACACACACATATGAACACGCACACACACACACATATAAACACACACACACACACACACATATATAAACACACACACACACACACATATAAACGCACACAGATATAAACACACAGGTTCTTGATTAGTATGGGTGTCAGGGATGATGTGGAGAAGGCAGGGTTAGGAGAGAGAGAATGGGGTTAGGAGCGAGAGATATATCAGCCATGATTGAATGGAGGAGTAGACTTGATGGGCTGAATGGCCTAATTCTGCTGCCATCACACCTGACCTGCTCCTTGCTCTCTGCCCAGGTCCTGCAGTGTCGCTGAAGCAGAGGTCGGAGGTGGAGCCGTACTCCACACACCCGGGAGATTCGCTGCAGCTGCGTTGCCGACTGCGTGAGGACATCCAGAGCATCGCGTGGACCAAGGACGGGGTGCAGCTGCCCGCCAACAACCGCACCCGCATCACCGCCGAATACCTGCAGATCACCGACTCGGTGCGCCAGGACTCCGGCCGTTACACCTGTGTGGCCAGCGGCCCGTCCGGCAGCGAGACCTCCCACTTTGCCGTCAACGTCTCCGGTATGTGGGGGCGGGGGGGTGCTGAGGCGGGAGGGGGCCTGGTTTAAACCAAAGATAAACATAAAAATGCTGGAGTAACTCAACGGGACAGGCAGCATCTCTGGAGAGAAGGAATGGGTGACGTTTCGGGTCGAGACCCTTCTTCTCTAGGGTCTTCAGTTTAGTTTATAGTCACGTGTAACGAGGTACAGTGAAAAGCTTTTTCCTTGCATGCTATCCAGTCAGCAGAAAGATAATACATGATTACAATCGATCCATTTACAGTGTACAGATACATGAGAAGGGAATAACGTTTAGAGAAGGGAATAACGTCACGGTCACGGTGGCGCAGCGGTAGAGTTGCTGCTTTACAGCGAATGCAGCCCCAGAGACCCGAGTTCGATCCCGACTGCGGGTGCTGTCTGTACGATCGTTTGTACGCTCTCTCCGTGACCTGCGTGGGTTTCCTCCCGCACTCCAAAGACGTACAGGTTTGTAGGTTAATAGGTTTGGTAAATGTAAAAATTGTCCCTAGTGTGTGTAGGATAGTGTTAATATGCGGGGATCATTGGTCAGCACGGACTCGGTGGGCCGAAGGGCCTGTTTCCGCGCTGTATATCTAAACTAAACGTTTGGATAAGGGAATAACGTTTTGGGTTTTGGGCCAGAGTGGGAGGCTATGTCTGCCATCCCGTAGTGATTAGGTTCTGAAGGCCCTGAGGATGGACACCATGGGCCTGGGGTCTTGGATCATGGGGATTTGAAACCTGGGGTCTTGGGCACAGCGGTGTTTTTAAGTTTATTTAGAGATACAGCACGGCCCTTCAGCCCACTCGGGTCCGCACCGACCAGCGATCCCCGCGCACTAATACTACCCTACACACACTAGGGGCAATTTAACATTTACACAAAGCCAATTAACCTAGAGACCTGTACGTCTTTGGAGTGTGGGAGGAAACTGGAGAACTGGGGGGAAACCCACGTGGGTCACGGGGAGAAGGTACAAACTCCGTACAGACAAGCACCTGTAGTCAGGATCGAACCTGGGTCCCTGGCGCTGTAAGGCACTAGCTCTACCGCTCCGCCCCTTAAGGGGTCTTGGGTACTGTGATTCCGGTGTTGAGGGCACCTTGGAGGCCCACCATGGGCCTGGGATCTTGGATAAGGGGGGTCTGAACCTGGGCCCCCCTGGTGATGAGGGTCTTGGGCATTGGTGATATTGGTGGTGATGATACATAGGAGGGACACCAGGATGTCTGAGGTTGGACCATGGCGGCTGAGTCTGGGGTCTTGGGAATGGATGATTGGGGCAGTGAGGGGCGAGGGGAACCACCAGAAGCCCTGGGGTCTCGGATCATGCGGGGGGGCGGGGGGGAGGGGAGCTGAACCTGGGATCTCGAGACCCAGTGAGTTGGATGATTCAGTGGCCGTTCAGAATTAAAGAAGAACTGTGGTCTTCCACCTGACATATTGACCTCAAATTTCAGGGCGGTGTTGTGGTCGGGGAGACGGGTACTCTGGGCGAGCTGTGACCTCTCACTCACCTCTTGTCTCTCCGCCAGACGCCGTCTACTCCGTGGAAGAGGATGACGAGGATGAGGATGATGACGAGGGGAACAAGTCGGATGAGAAGAGCAACAAGGAAGCACGTGAGTGCAGATGGGCTGCGGTCAGTCGGCCTCTGCGGAAGCTGTCTGTGCTGAAACTGTCTCTGCGGAAGCTGTCTCTACGGAAGCTGAAGATAAGACACAAAAAGCTGGAGTAACGAAATGTTCCTTCTCTCCAGAGATGCTGCCTGTCCCGCTGAGATACTCCAGCTTTTTGTGTCTTATCTTCGTCATCATATATACGTGGCTATCCAAAAGTGCCCTAAAAGCCACTATGGCATCTGCCACCACCGCCACCCCTGGGAATGTGCTCCAGGCCCCCGCCACCCATCGAAGTGGGAGGAAACCAGAGCACCCAGAGAGAACCCACGTGGTCACGGGGAGAACGTGTAAACTCCACACAGACAGCACCCGAGGTCAGGATAGAACCCGGTGAGGCAGCAGCTCTGCCCGCTGTGCCTGTGCTGCCCATCGGTGAAGTGTTCACCAGTATGGTGTCACGGGATTGTTGGTCTGCGCCGGCTCGGTGGGCCGAAGGGTTTGTTTTCACCCTGTATATTTCTAAAGTCTAATGGCCCTGTCCCACGGTACGAGTTTATTCCAAGAGCTCTCCCGAGCTTAAAAAAAATCAAACTCGTGGTAAGCACGGAGGATGTACGTAGCAGGTACGTCGGAGCTCAGGGATGTCTCTTAGCGGCTCGTAACGCTAACGGCAGGTACTCGGGAAGACTCGCTAACGGCAGGTACTCGGGAAGACTCATGAAGATTTTACAACATGTTGAGAAATGTCCACGAGAGCCCCGAGTACCGACAAGTGGCCATTACCGTAAATCTCCGAGTTCGAATCAACTGCAAACTCGGGAGAGTTTTTGGAATAAACTCGTACCGTGGGACAGGGCTTTAAAGGAGTTTTGATTCCAAGTTTAGTTAATCGGTTGTGTTCAATTTTCCGTCACAAAACCTGGTGGGCTTCAAACTCCTCGCAACAGATTGACAATGAATCTCGGCCTGCTGATGAGGTGAATGCAACGTTACTTTAGTTTAGTGATACAGCGCTGAAACAGACCCTTCGGCCCACCGAGTCCACGTCGAAGATAGACACAAAGTTCTGGAGTAACTCAGCGGGTCAGGCAAACCCATTCTGATGAAGGGCCTCGACCCAAAACGTCACCTATCACTTTTCTCCAGAGATGCTGCCTGACCCACTGACTTACTCCAGCATTTTGTGTCTATCTTTATTGTCCGTTAAACCGATATGGGTACAATGAACCCTTACTGACATCAGCATCAAAGGCACAGTCACAGACATGCCAACTATGCAGACATTATGCACAGAATCTGCATAAATTAGATGTAACTATTCAATTCACACACAATTCACAATCATTTAGATACAGAAGCAGTTAGACAGGTACAATAGACACTAGGTGCAGGAGTAGGCCATTCGGCCCTTCGAGCCAACACCGCCATTCAATGTGATCATGGCTGATCATCCCCAATCAGTATCCCGTACCTGCCTTCTCCCCATATCCCCTGATTCCGCTATCTTTAAGATCCCTATCTAGCTCTCTCTTGAATGTATTCAGGGAACCGGCCTCCACTGCCCTCTGAGGCAGAGAATTCCACAGACTCACCACTCTCTGTGTGAAAAAGTGTTTCCTCGTCTCTGTTCTAAATGGCTTACTCCTTATTCTTTAAACTGTGGCCCCTGGTTCTGGACTCCCCCATCATCGGGAACATGTTTCCTGCCTCGGATTTAATGGCGTTGCTGGCTCGAAGGGCCGAACGGCCTACTCCTGCACCTATTGTCTATTGTCACATACGTACACACAAAAATACAATCAATAATAGTCCAATGATAACAATAATTGTCTGTTGTAGTTCTGAGCTTATTTGGAGGTTGGAGTGTTTAATCGCCAAATGGCTGTAGGGAGGAAGCTGTTCCTGCACCTGGACCTTACACGGGTTCTTATTGTGACTGGAAGGTGCCAGAAACATGGCGACTGGTGTATGGACAGTGTGGTCGACTGCCTTACACCACAGTACTCCAGTATGGTTGTGCCTAATGTATACAAGCATTGTCACTGAAGTGTAAGCAAACAAGCATTTTCACTGGGCTTACTTACAAGTAACAATCGCGTACCATTGAACCATGATACTATCTGATCAGATTGGATAGCAAAGGTTACATGACAATTGGAAACCTAAATCTCTCTCTCGTTCTCTCCCCCTCTCTGTCTCGCTTGCTCGCTGTCTGTCTCTCTCCCCCTCATTCACTCTACCTGCAATCTTTCTCGCTCTCTATACCCCCTCCTCCCCTCCCTTCTCTCTTCCCTCTATCTCTCCCCCCACCCTCTCCCCTTCTCTCTTCTCTATCTCTCTCCCCTCTGTCCCTCCTCCCCTCCCTCTCTCCTCTCTTCTCTATCTCCGCTCTCTCCCTCCTCTCCTCTCTCTCTCCCTCTTGTCTCTCCCCAACCTCTCTCCCCCTCTCTCTCTCTCCCTCGTTGCCCCCGTGCCCCTCTCCCAGAGCGATCCCCTCACCGGCCCATCCTCCAGGCGGGCCTGCCTGCCAACAAGACGGTGACGGTGGGCAGCGATGTGGAGTTTTTGTGCAAGGTCTACAGCGACCCCCAGCCCCACATCCAGTGGCTCAAGCACCTCATGGTCAACGGCAGCAGGATGGGGCCCGATGGCTCTCCCTACATCCAAGTGCTGAAGGTACGTCTTTGGCCACCAGCTTTGGGTGGGTGGGTTAGCTGGACGCTGTAACAAGCTGTACGGCCCAATAATACCCCTGGCCATATTGGTTGGTGGATAGGGCCCATTGGCCTTCCCCTGTGCTTCTAAACCAAGAGAGCTCTTGGAATTCAAAGTTCTCCCCAACCCCACAAATACCACCTCACACATCCGAGCACAGTCACGTGTACTTGGCCGGTGGCTGGGCCTTTGCGATTGTCCAGTGTAGGGGGAATATCTGCGGCCTGGAGTCCCACAACCTCCAGGGGCAACAGAGGGAAGGTGGCAATACAGGTCCACTAGAGGAGCTCTAATCCTGAGGGAAAAGGCACTTGGTTGGTAACGTGGGGTGTACGGGGAATATCTGCGGCCTGGAGTCCCACAATATGTTTGACCTGCCCGGCCTGGGCAACAGAGGGTGTTGAAAGGCACCAATGCTGGTCCACTGGTGACCAGCTAATCCTGAGGGAACTCTCCAGGGAAAAACAAGGCAGCTTCTCAAAAGTCCCAAAGATCCAAAGACGTACAGGTTTGTAGGTTAATTGGCTTGATGTAAATGTAAAATTCTCCCTAGTATGTGTAGGAATAGTGTAAGTGTGCGGAGATCGCTGGTCAGTGCAGACTCGATGGGCTGAAGGGCCTGTTTCTGAGCTGTATCTCTAAACTTCTTAGGGCTAAAGGGATCAAGGGATATGGGGAAAAGGCAGGAACGGGGTACTGATTTTAGATGATCAGCCATGATCATATTGAATGGCGGTGCTGGCTCGAAGGGCCGAATGGCCTTACTCCTGCGCCTTTTTGTTTTCTAACTAAGCCGGGAGCTAACCCTCGACGTTTCATCCACCCAATTTCTCGGCGAGCCCCTCAAGTGCCATTTGTTGCCTCTCTTCTTCCTTTCAGCCTCTCCCCAACCTCCCCTGCCTCTCCTCCACCTCCCCCTGGCCCGTCCCGTGGATTATGGCTCCATTTTCTCCATGCGTCCCATCGCTCGCATGCGGAGATGGGCTTGGTCAAAAACCAAAATGGTGGCGGGTTTTAACACGTAACATGAGGACCTGTTTTGCTTCCTAGGGACAGGTGTGGACTCCTGCAGTCCTGGAAGGTCACCTGCCAGCCAGGTGTTGCTTTAGGCCCGTGGACCTCCTTATGAGGTGGGGCAAGTGTGACCAATAACAGTGGTGTCCACCTATGTCTGTCTCTCCACAGTTCTCATCTCGTCTGCTTTTCCCGTTTGCTTCCGTTTTCTCTTCTAGACGGCTGGTGTTAACACAACGGATAAAGAAATGGAGGCTCTCTATTTACGGAATGTTACTTTTGAGGATGCGGGGGAGTATACATGCTTGGCGGGTAATTCTATTGGGATATCCCATCACTCTGCATGGTTGACAGTTCTTCAAGGTACATACTGCTCTCTATTCTCTTATGATTCACACCTTCCAACAAATGTCCTAAATTCATTCTTTTTACCAGCCGGTGTGTGAGGGGGGGGGAGTGGGCCAGAAGCCAGAGGGGCGGACCGGTCTGACCGCTTTCGGTGCCTTCAGTGCCCGTGAATCGGAGCAGCTCCTCGCTTCAAGAAGCAGCGTGCCAACCCCAGGGCCGGCTAACCCGGAGATGGCCGGCGCAGGTTTGCCAGGCTGCACGGTGTTGGGCCAATGCCCGATGCCTACTGCCTGTTCGACCCTGCTCCAGAGCCGTGCCGGGTTAGCCAGTGTTGGAGTGTGCGCCGATTTTTGTTGGAAAGGGAAACATTTTCTTGGGGTTGTTGTGGTTGTGTATTTTTGCATGAATTCTGTGCCAACTTCCTGCACCGCATACCCAACCCCTCGGGCATGCCCGCTTGATGCCACTTCACTCCTCTGTTGAAGCGACCATCAACGAGTGGCACGTTGGCAAGAGGCTGATAATTGGCAGCAGGGGGTAAGTTGCCATGTTGGGTCAACTGTGGCCCTGGCATGGGTCGACCATGGTGAACTGTGGCCCCGACATGGGTCAACCACGGTGAACTGCGGCCCCGACATGGGTCAACCTTCCTCAATTATCAGCTGCATCTCCACGCACTTGCCAAACGTGGACCTCTCTGAGATGAGGGGGCGAGTTGGTGAGCCTTTATCAATCTGTGTTTGCTTTAGTTCACGTGTGAGAGGGAGGGGGGAGTCAGCTTGCACCTTTTGCACAATGTTTTTAAATCTTTGAATATTCAGCGTGCTTCGTTTGTCGAGTGCGACATTTAAAAATATAAATATATGTAGAACGGGAATCTCTCACTGCAAAGGTCGATTTACGGGGTTGGATTCCTGTCTCAGGTACAGTCTCCTGTTTGTTCTCGCAGCTGAATTCATTTTTGTTTTGTTTTTTTAATTAAAAAAACGCTGAACTTGTGTCCGCAAAGTAAACCCTGAGGTAAACCCTGACACTGGGCATTAAGCTTGTTAAGTTGTTGGGCCGGTAGAATTGACACAGCTTCCCAGGTGCAAAAACTTTGCTTCAGTTTTCGACTCCCTTAGGTAACAGTCTGTTCTCCCATATCGTGTGCTGCCAAGAGTCGAGAGTGTTTTATTGTCATATGTCCCAGATAGAGCAAAGAAATTCTTACTTGCGGCAGCGCAACATAATATCTAAACACACTGCACTAGTAAACAGTATAATAAACGAGAAAAAAAGTTCAATGTGTGTGTATATATATACGCACGCACGCACACGTACACTAAAAAAACATCCAATATGAACATACAACTGACTGCCATATGTTGATAGAATGGAGGAGCTGGGCTTGTACACTCTGGAGTTTAGAAGGATGAGGGGGCCCTTTATTGAAACATAAAATATCATTAATGGTTTGGTCACGCTAGAGGCAGGAAACATGTTCCCAATGTTGGAGGAGTCCAGAACCGAGGGCCACAGTTTAAGAATAAGGAGTAAGCCATTTAGAACAGAGACAAGGAAACAGTTTTTCTCACAGAGAAACATAGAAATTAGGTGCAGGAGTAGGCCATTCGGCCCTTCGAGCCTGCACCGCCATTCAATATGATCATGGCTGATCATCCAACTCAGTATCCCGTACCTGCCTTCTCTCCATACCCCCTGATCCCCTTAGCCACAAGGGCCACATCTAACTCCCTCTTAAATATAACCAATGAACTGGCCTCAACTACCCTCTGTGGCAGAGAGTTCCAGAGATTCACCACTCCCTGTGTGAAAAAACAGAGAGTTGTGAGTCTGTGGAATTCTCTGCCTCAGAGGGCGGCGGAGGCCGGTTCTGTGGATACTTTCAAGAGAGAGCTAGATATGGCTCTTAAAGATTGCGGAGTCAGGGGACATGGGGAGAAGGCAGGAACGGGGTACTGATTGTGGATGATCAGCCATGATCACATTGAATGGCGGTGCTGGCTCGAAGGGCCGAATGGCCTACTCCTGCGCCTATTGTCTATTGTCACATACGTACACACAAAAATACAATCAATAATAATCTGTTGTAGTTCTGAGCTTATTTGGAGGTTGGAGTGTTTAATCGCCAAATGGCTGTAGGGAGGAGGCTGTTCCTGCACCTGGACCTGGGTTCTTATTGTGACTGGAAGGTGCCAGAAACATGACGACTGGTGTATGGATAGTGTGGTCGACTGCCTTACACTACAGTACTCCAGTATGGTTGTGCCTAATGTATACAAGCATTGTCATTGAAGTGTAAGCAAACAAGCATATTCACTGGACTTACTTACACTTCCGTGCCCCTCTCCCAGAGCGATCCCCTCACCGGCCCATCTTCCAGGCGGGCCTGCCTGCCAACAAGACGGTGACGGTGGGCAGTGATGTGGAGTTCGTGTGCAAGGTCTACAGCGACCCCCAGCCCCACATCCAGTGGCTCAAGCACGTCATGGTCAATGGCAGCAGGATGGGGCCCGATGGCTCTCCCCACGTCCAAGTGCTGAAGGTACGTCTTTGGCCGCCAGCTTTGGCCAGTCTACGCTTGGATGAGGTGGGGTGGTCAACTCAGATGACCGCCTGTGGGTCGGCACAGACATGATGGGCCAAATGGCCTGTTTCCACTCTGTACCACTATCCGCCATGGTGGGACCACGGGTGAAGAATCGTTGCGGATGGGTTTCCTATGGGTGGGTACAGACATAATGGGCCGAATGGCCTGTTTCCACACTGACGCCTCTATTGGTCAACCCGCCCAGGTGCGTTTGATCATTGGACGAGATGGGGGGGCGGTCATTGAACATGGGTTCCCACGGGTGGGCATGGACATAGTGGGCTGAATGGCCTGTTTCCAGGCTGTATGGCTTGGGGAGCGTATCCCCCAACAACGTGGATGAGGTGTGGGTGCAAGAGGGAACAGGCTGCCTGGGACTGTCCCCAGAGAGTGCTCATGGCTGCCCCTGGAGGCTGGAGGGCTATAAGACATCATTAGAGTGTGGTCTGCTGAGAGCTGCTCACCCTGATATTAACCCTCGCTCGCAGGGGAGAGTTAAAGACCCCTTCTCTCCTATCCACAGTCACGTTCGCCTAGTGTTAGGCGGCCAGGGTGGCACAATGGCACAGCGGGTAGAACCACTGCCTCACAGAGCCAGAGAGTCAGCTTCAATCCTGGCCTCAATTTCCTCCCACATCCCAAAGACGTGCGGGCTTGTAGGTTAATTGCCCCTAGTGTGTAGGGAGTGGATGGGAAAGTGGGATTACGTGGAACTGGTGATCGATGGTTGGCGTAGACTCGACGGGCAGAAGGGCCTGGGTTCCGTGCTGTATCTGTGAACTAAACTGGTGCGGACCATGGTTTAATTCCCCTTCAAGGTGTCTACGGCTTCAAGGGACCATCTTTGCCCATTGCAACTGAGGGCGAGGGAAACATATCAAAGTGCGGTGGACACTGGGTGGGGTTTGCTCTGTGCACCGATCAGCTGTGACCCTCTTCTGCCCTCTATGACCCCCCCCCCCTCCTCCAGAACCGTGGAGCCCGTGCAATGCAGAACGAGGCAGTTCAGCCCTTCTACTCTGTGCTGGCCAACACAGAGCTGCCCGCTCCCCTTACCACTGGTTCTGTGGCCCTGCAGGATGGGAACGGATTGGAAGGATATGGGCCAAATGCTGGAAAATGGGGCTAGCATAGATGGGGCATCTTGGACGAGTTGGGCCGAATGTTCATCAGGCCCCAGCGACGTGGGAAGTCCTGTCCCTCTGATCACCAGTTGATCTGACAAGCTGGGACAATCAGCTTCTCCCTCACAACCTGCTTCAGGCAATCGGTTTCCTTGTGATCGGCCTGGATCCATGCACACGCCAACCCTCACCTCTGCTCTTTGACTCGCTCACTCCAACTCTGTTAATCAAGTCGTCAAGTCAAGTTTATTTGTCACATACACATACGAGATGTGCAGTGAAATGAAAGTGGCAATGCTCGCGGACTTTTGTGCAAAAGACAAACAACAAAACAACCAAACAAATTATAAACACAATCATACCACACATATTCTTTTACATAATAAATAATGGAAGGAAAAACGTTCAGTAGAGTTAGTCCCTGGTGAGATAGGCGTTTACAGTCCGAATTGCCTGGGAAGAAACTCCTTCTCAACCTCTCCGTTCTCACCGCATGGCAACGGAGGCGTTTGCCTGACCGTAGCAGCTGGAACAGTCCGTTTCAGGGGTCTCCCATGATTTTATTTGCTCTGGAGTTGCACCTCCTGTTGTATAGTTCCTGCAGGGGGGGGCGAGTGAAGTTCCCATAGTGCGTTCGGCCGAACGCCGTTAAAGCAAAGACTGGGTTTCTTTTAATTAAATATCCTCACAGGATATCACGTAGTAGTGAAGACAGTCAGCTGGTTGGGTTATTGAACGACCGTCAGTGTTTGGGACCATTGATTCACAGACACAAGGTTCAATGGCCATTTAAGCGCTGGGTGGCTTCTTGTTGGGTCACCTAGGGAGGTTTGACATCAGCCTGGGGCCCAGCACTAGTGAAATCTCTCCCACCGACACCCCCACCCTCGCAATGGAAATATCCCTCCTGCCTTCCACCGGGTGGTCAGCATGGACTCGGTGGGCCGAAGGGCCTGTTTCCATGCTGTATCTCTAATCAGGAACCAACCTAAACACAACATGAGGTTGCGTAGGAAGGAACTTCAGATGCTGGTTTACACCGAAGACAGACACAAAGTGCTGGAGTAACTCAGCGGGTCTGGCAGCATCTCCGGAGTAAAGCAATAGGTGACGGGTCAGGTCGAGACCCTTCTTCAGACTGAGAGTCAGGGGAGAGGGAAACTCAAGGTATGGGAAAAGTACAGAGGAACAGAAGGTAGGATGGTTTAATTGGCTGTAATTTGCCCCCATCATGGTAACATCACAGGGGAGTTGATGGGCTGAGTGTAAGTGGGTAGTCAATGGGTCAGCATGGGCTCAGTGGGCCAAAGGGCCTGCCTCCATGCTGTTTGACTCTGTGATTAACGGAAGTCTTGCCCAACACAATCATCAATCTCCATGATGTCCAACAGCCAGTGTCACAGGGGGTGTAGCGTAACTCCAGGACCGGCGTGGCCGTGAAGGAAATTGGCCGAACTCCTGGTGTACAGTGGTGATGGTGCCTCTGGTCAACTGGTTGGGATGACCAGGAAACAAGGCCCTTCGGCCCATGCAGCCCATGCTAGCCACCCACAGTGGAAGGATGGGTGAGGAGTGGAGTGAATTTGCAAGTGTTGGGATGTCAAACAGGAAATTTGGCCTGGCCCCCAACAGTCATGAGGGCTCCGAGCTGTGGCGTAGGGGTCCCACAGAGGGGACAACCTCAACTTTAAACATCCCTACCCCAATTGGCCATCTGGGTCAGCCGCAACGTAGAGCTTTCATTCCCTCACCTCCATTCCGTGCTATTTATTATGTGAAGGGATCCTCACCACCCAGTGATGGCCCTTCTCACGTCTCCCCCTCCTCATGGACCCCCCCCCCCCCCCCAGACAACCTTTCTCCCTCTTTAGACATCTCCATTTTGAACTGCCAGCATGACATCAACCATCCCAAAATGCTTCCACGCCCAACTCAAAACGCAGGCAATGGGAGCTGATGGGATCTTATAGAAACATCCGCCTCTCTCTCTCTCTCTCCTCCTCTTCCTTCTCCCTACCCCCCCCCCCCCCCCCCCCTCACAACCCCACTCTTCCCCCCCCTCTCGCCATCAGCTCTCTCTCCCCCCCCCCCTCTCATGGGCAGCACGGTGGCACAGCAGTAGAGCTGCTGCCTCACAGGCCCAGAGACCCGGGTTCGATCCTGACTTCAAGTGCTGCCTGTGTGTGGAGTTTGCACGTTCTCCCTGTGACGGTGTGGGTTTTCTCCGGGTGCTCCGGTTTCCTCCCAGATCCCAAAGACGTGCAGGTTTGTAGGTTAATTGGCTTCTGTAAATTTCTCCTAGAGTGTAGGGAGTAGAAGTGGGGTAACACAGAACTAGTGTAAGCGGGTGATCAGTGGCTGGCGTGGACTCGATGGGCCAAATGGCCCGCTTCCGTACTATATAACTAAACTAAACTAAATGTGAGGCTGGGTGGGTTAGCTGGCCGCTGGTCAGTGCTGAATTGATGGGCCGAAGGGCCTGTTTCCGCGCTGTATCTCTAAACTTCTTAGGGCTAAAGGGATCAAGGGATATGGGGAAAGGCATGCAGGGGGTACTGATTTTAGATGATCAGCCATGATCATATTGAATGGTAGTGCTGGCTCGAAGGGCCGGATGGCCTACTCCTGCTTCTGCGACCTGTTTTGCTTCCTAGGGACAGGTGTGGACTCCTGCACTCCTGGAAGGTCACCTGCCAGCCAGGTGTTGCTTTAAGCCCATTGACCTCACTGGGAGGTGGGGCGAGTGTGACCAATAACAGTGGTGTCCACCTATAGGCTGTGGACCGAGCATCAAAAATGTGTCTAGAAATCAGTTTTCGTGACCCAAGTCACCGAACTACATGAAAATTTCCACAGATTTAGATTAAATATAATTGAGAAGGATGTCATAACTCGTCATTCCCAAACATTGCACATTAATTAATTAAACTAATTAGAAAATGAGATGGTGAAAGTAAGCTCCATCTAGTGGCCAATACCCATATTACACCATGGGCAGCCTATTTCCGTGTTGCAGTCCATGCCTATTTCCGTGTTGCAGTCCATTTAAACTATAATATATATATACATACATACATACATATATATATATATATATATATATATATACACATATACACACACACACATATACACATATATATATATATATATATAGATATATATATATATATATATATGACTTGTAAATATAACTGTAAACATATATAATTAAGTATAAGGGTCAGGCAGAGGCAACAAAAAAACATATCATAGTCATTAAGTCTGCACGGACTTCAATTCATAACATTTCAACCTCTTCTTAATGTTAATGAGAATAACACTGTTACTACCATAGATAAATTAGTTCGTTCACATACACCAATTCACTTCTACATAAACATCAGCCATTTCTGACCATTTCTCACTCCAATGGCAGCCTATAAAGCCTATCGGAGCACTTTTCCCGGTAAGTTATCGCAGGCAGCTCCGATATTAGATGTTAAAGACTTATTAGACTACAACAAGCTGGCATTAGTGAAAATGTTTAATTTACCTTGTGTTATGGATACACATAGTTTAGGCCCTCAACTTCATGAATGAGTGAGTGAATGTACAGCCTCCAAATCTCATTTTTTCACATTATAAAAGGGTGTAATTAAATTAATTAAAGTCCATACAGATTAATTTTCATAAATTCAGACTTTAGATCTTACCTTTCAGTTTGAGTTGATTCACAAAGTTTCACTGGTTTCACAACTTTGTGTTGCAGCATCTCAGCAGGGACTTTGCTTTCAAGACTTTCTTCCACATATCCAGCTGCACATTTTTCAGACTTCTTAATGCTTTTCTCACTAAATTGAATTACCCTGCTGCAAGTTTCCACGACATGTATTCCACAGAACTAGAAAGAACCTTCATCGGAATCTCCAGTAAAACAGGCATCAGTGAAGCCCTCTCATCCATGTTGTGTGCTAGCCTGAAGCAAAGCACATGATTGGCCAACTGGCATACAACTCAATGTTGATTTGGACGAAAAATACCCAAAATCTTTCCGTTTTTTCTCTAATTTAATAAAAAATGTGCAAGTCTTGTTCATGATGAGTTTCAGGGGTGATTTGTATAATATTTTTACACAATATGTGAAAATTTCATGTAGTTCTGTGACTTGGGTCACGAAACACTGGAATAAAGCTCCTCGGCCCACAGCCTACTATGTCTGTCTCTTCACAGTTCTCATCTCGTCTGCTTGTCCCGTTTGCTTCTGTTTTCTCTTCTAGACGGCTAGTGTTGACACAACGGATCAAGAAATGGAGGCTCTCTATTTACGGAATGTTACTTTTGAGGATGCGGGGCAGTACACATGCTTGGCGGGTAATTCTATTGGGATATCTCATCAATCTGCATGGTTGACAGTTCTTCAAGGTACATACTGCTCTCTTTTCTCTTATGATTCACACCTTCCAACAAAGGCCTGTGCAGCTACTGCTTCTATAGAGGGAGCCCGCCCTAAATTAATCCTTTTTGTGATGGAGGGGGGGAAGAGAGGGCCAGAAGCCAAAGGGCCTGCCCCCTACAATTGGCCCCGCGTTTGTCACTGTCCACTCTGAGGGCCTGCAGTCTCCCTGCGACAGTCCACAGCCAAAGGTTACGGGGCGAAGGCAGGAGGAAAAAGATTAGGAGGGAGAGAGTTTTCAAGAGAGAGTTAAACATAGCTCTTAGGACCAATGGAATCAAGGGGTATGTGGAGAAAGCAGGAACGGGGTACTGATGTGTAGGAAAGAACTGCAGATGCTGGTTTAAATCAGAGGTAGACACAAAATGCAGAAGTGATTTAGGATGATCAGCCATGATCATATTGAAAGGCGAAGGGCCGAATGGCCTACTCCTACACCTATTTTCTATGTAGATCGGCCATGATAGAATGGTGGAGTAGACTTGATGGGCCGAATGGCCTAATTCTACTCTTATCACTTATAACTGCACTCAAGTGAAAGCAGCCAGGGTTAGGTTAAGGTTTGTCATCGTCACCTGTGCCAAGGTACAGTGGAAAGCTTTGCTCTGCATGCTATCCAGATACATCAGATAATACTGCACAGAAATATAATCACCAAACTCAATTACAACAGGTAGAGCAAAGGGGAAGATACAGAGTGCAGAATATAGTTCTCAGCATTGTAGCGCACTAGTTCGGTGCCTTCAGTGCCCGTGAATCTGAGCGACTCCTCGCTTCAAGAAGCAGCGTGCCAACCCCAGGGCCGGCTAACCCGGAGATGACCGGCGCAGTTCTGCCAGGCTGCACGGTGTCGGGCCAATGCCCGATGCCTACTGCCTGTTCGACCCTGCTCCAGAGCCGTACCGGGTTAGCCAGTGTTGGAGTGTGCGCCGATTTTAGTTGGAAAGGGAAACAAAAAAAAAAGCATTTTCTTGGGGTTGTTGTGGTTGTGTATTTTTGCATGAACTCTGTGCCAACTTCCTGCTTCCTGCATCGCATACCCAACCCCTCGGGCACGCCCACTTGATGCCACTTCACTCCTCTGTTGAAGTGACCATCAACGAGTGGCACGTTGGCAAGAGGTTGATAATTGGCAGCAGGGGGGAAGTTGCCATGTTGGGTCAACTGTGGTGAAACATAGGTCAACCATGGTCAACTGTGGCCCTGGCATGGGTCGACCATGGTCAACTGCGGCCCCGACATGGGTCAACCTTCCTCAATTATCAGCGGTATCTCCAGGCACTTGCAAACGTGGACTTCTCTGAGATGAGGGGGGGCGAGTTGGTGAGCCTTTAACAAGTTTAAGAATAAAGAGTAAGCCATTTAGAACGGAAACGAGGAAACACTTTTTCTCACAGAGAGTTGTGAGTCTGGAATTCTCTGCCTCAGAGGGCGGTGGAGGCAGGTTCTCTGGATACTTTAAAGAGAGAGCTAGATAGGGCTCTTAAAGATAGCAGAGTCAGCGGATATGGGGAGAAGGCTGGAACGGGGTACTGATTGGGGATGATCAGCCATGATCACATTGAATGGCAGTGCTGGCTCCTGCACCTATTATCTATTGTCTATTAGAAAGGATGTTGTCAAGCTGGAAGGAGTGCAGAGAAGATTTACGAGGATGTTGCCAGGACTCAAGGGCCTGAGCTACAGGCAGAGGTTGAGTAGGCTACGGCTTAATTCCTTGGAGTGCAGGAGGATGAGGGGTGATCTCATAGAGATGTATAAAATCATGAGGGGAATAGATAGGGTAGATACACAGAGTCTTTTCCCCAGAGTAGGGCAATCAAGAACCAGAGGACATAGGTTTAAAGAGTTGAAAGTTTTAATAGGAAACTGAGGGGCAACTTTTTCACACAGCAGTTAAAGGACATTAAAGGTACATCAGCGGTTAAAGGACATTTTGACAGTGTCTTTTAACTGCTGTTGTCCGGAGGTTTACCTTTTATATATATTTAGAGGGGAAAACTGAGAAAATATGACTTTTTAAATAAATATAAATACAAATGTTGCCGATAGGATGGCTGCCGAATTCACTTGTGCTTATGTCTAGACACCACATTCCATCAGCTTTAGAATGCAACCTCAAGGACAAGATATTCTCGAACGAAAGATAGAACAAAAAATAAAATGGAACTACGCAACAAAACAAATTAAATGTAGCGGAACGTAATAATTCACTAACAAAAAGATATAAATAACTATATACTAACACATTAATAACTGGACTAACTCATGTATTCTAATCTAAAATGTACTATCATAACCAAATAATGATTCACTATTTTTTAAAGTCAAGTAGACTTATGATCGTTAGTTAAGTCTGTTGGATTAATATACTAATATACTAAAATATGTGTAATTGATTCGGGAAGACAAATTCCCAGTTATGCTCAGGACAAATTAACAAGAAATCACAGGCTGCAAGGGAGTGAAACAGCTGGCAAGCAGCCAAGATCGCATTTTTGGTTAACCCCTTCCAACCAGCAGATTTGTACTTAAATATACTGGGGTTTGTCTGGTAAGTTAAATACAGTAATTAAATAGTAAATACTTATTCAGTTTAAGACACCAGAAGAACTAATCACAATAGGTTTGAAGAAGGGTTTCGGCCCGAAACGTTGCCTATTTCCTTCGCTCCATAGATGCTGCTGCACCCGCTGAGTTTTCCAGCTTTTTTGTGTAACCTTCGATTCTCCAGCATCTGCAGTTCCCTCTTAAACAACTAATCACAATACATGTTCGCTGGTTTTCTCTATATTACCCGGTTTTGAACTGTTCGTTGTTTTTAACAATCCTTGTTTAAGGGAACAGAGCTTAATGCAACTTTACATCTATGGAAGGTTTCATCAATTTTTCTCCCACCATTTGGTGTTTTTTCCCTCACAGTATTTTTTTTTTTTTTTTAATACTGTTTGTTCACAATTTTTATGTTATGTAGCACTTTTAAAAAATTTTTTCGTTAAGTGCACATTTTCAAGGGATATACAAACAGAGTTTAGCAGCTGTGAGCACCCACCCAACACCCGGAAGCTTGAGGTGTTGCGTTGCACCATTTGAAATAAAGGTACCATTGTCATTTATAATGCAAGACGACGCACAAAAGAAAATTGGAGGAATTACGTTTTGTAGCTGGAACATAAGGGGCGCTAATGAACCAATTAAAAGGGGTAAGATTCTTGCCCAATTAAAATCTCTCAATGCTGATATTATATTTTTCCAAGAAACACACGTGAAACTCCAAGCTCAGACCAGGCTGAAGGCAAACTGGATCGGTCAAACATATCATTCCTCCTATCTCTCTAAATCTAGGGGTTATAATTCGTAAAGGCATACCATTTAAACATAAGAATACTATCGCAGATAAAGAGGGGAGGTATGTCATAATTACTGGAGAGATATATTCCACTCCACTCACCATGGTAAATATTTATGCTCCTAATTTGGATAATCCGCAATTCGTTAATAAAATCTTGAATATAAGCTCTGAGTACAATTACTAAAACGTGATAATAATATGGGAGATTTCAATTGCGTTCTAGATCAATATCTGGATAAATCTGCCCAACAAAAGAGACAATATAAAATCAAAAATCCAGTGAACTTTTAAATACATACCTAAAAAACACAAATATAACAGATATATGGATATAATATCATACTTGTACAATATCCTTCTAAATATAGAAATTCCATTGTCAGATGTAATTAGAAGAGAGTGGGAACAGGAATTTAGCTTAAAAATCCCCAAAGACAGATGGGGACAATATCTCCTATATATACATAATTGTTCGATTAATGTAAGACATACTCTAATCTAATTTAAAATACTACACAGACTATATTACTCAAAAACTAAACTGAGCACAATTTTTCCAAATGCATCTCCTATCTGCGACAAATGTATATCTCAAGAAGCAACTATAACACACTCCTCCTTCGCCTCTTGCATAAAATCCATAAATTTTGGAAATGAATCTTTGAAATCTTCTCAAAATTATTAAAAACAAAACTGGACCCCCCATACAGAATTGATTATTTTTGGAATAGGAGGAGCCTGCTCCGAGACGTTTCCTCAATTATGGCCTGATAATAACAAAAAAACATATTTAACTTTTGGAAAAATGCATCTACCCCAACTCTTAAAATGTGGATCACAAGCATGTCTGAGACGCTACATCTTGAAGATATGAGACTGGTCTTAGCAGGAAAAGCAGAGCAATTTTTAAAGATATAGTCTCCTTTCATCGATTCATTACAAGCAAGGTATGGTGGAACACAACTTTGGAATTAAACCGATTTACGGACAGGGTGATGGGTGTGGTGAGAAATGAAGCAGGTATATCAACACGTTATGGTCCCTTTTTAAAAAAAAATATTTTTCGTTTTTGTCTTTTTATTTTTTTTAAGCCTTTTACTTATTCTCTCTGTGACTACACTCTTTGGTAGTTTAGGGGTTTACACATTCACTTGCTCTTTCACTTTCTCTCTTTCTTGCTCTTTTTCACTTTTTCTACTTCATTTTTGTAAAAATTAAAATGGAAATGTACAATAAATGTATTTTGTCATATGCCGCGGTTTATACTACTGTACACTGCTTCTAATGAAAATATTAATTAAAAAAAAAAAAAAAAATCAAGAATCTGTCAAATTCCTACATGTGGCCTCTACAGGAGTCTGTGGCAATGAATTCCGCAGATTCACCACCCGGCTGACCAAACACATTCCTCCTCATCTTCATCCTAAAGGCACGTCCTTTTATTCTGAGCTACTGGTGCTATGAGATTTTTCACATTAACCTCAACAAGGGGAGGCAGTAATGTTGCTCACTTACATCGCAAGTGCACCGTGTACAATCCTTCCCGAGTTTGTACGCAGGCCCCATGTCCTGCGAGGGTTTTCTCCGGGAGCTCTGGTTTCCTCCCACACACCAAGTACGTAAAGGTTTGTAGGCTAATTGGCTTGGTAAAATTGGAATTTGTCCTTGGATGTGCACGATATGCGGGGATCGCTGGTGGAAGGATGAGTGCAGCTGCAACAATGTTCAAATGGCAAGAAAATTCCAGGACAGAGCATCCGATAGATTGGTACCACAATACCGTCCTCAACACCCTTTCCCTCCAGCCCCAGCGCACGGTGCTTGCTAGGTGTACAATAGACAACAGGTGCAGGAGTAGGCCATTCGGTCCCTCGAGCCAGCACCGCCATTTAATATGTTCGGGGCTGATCATCCACAATCAGTACCCCATCCTGCCTTCTCCCCATATCTCTTGACCCTGCTATCCCTAAGAGCTCTATCTAACTATCTTTTGAAAGCATCCAGAGAACCAGCCTCTACTGCCCTCTGCACACAATACTCCTGGTGTGGTCTCACTAGGGCCCTGTACAACTTCAGAAGGATCTCTTTACTTCTATACTCAAATCCTATTCTTATGAAGGCCAACATGCCATTTGCGTTCATGACTGCCTGATGTACCTGTATGCTTACTTTCATTGACTGATGAACAAAGACCCCAAGATCCCGTTGTACTTCCCCTTTTCCCAACTTGGCTCCATTTAGATAATAATCTGCCTTCCTGTTTTTGCCACCAAAGTGGATAACCTCACATTTATCCATGTCAAACTGCATCTGCCATGCATCTGCCCACTCACCCAACCTGTCCAAGTCACCCTGCATTCTCTTAGCATGCTCCTCACAGTTCACACTACCACCCAGCTTTGTGTCATCTGCAAATTTGTTAGTTACTTTTAATCCCTTCATCTAAATCATTAATGTGTATTGTTATTAGCTGCGGTCCCTGCAACGAGCCTTGCGGTACCCCACTAGTCACTGCAAGCCATTCTGAAATGGACCCGTTAATCCCTAATCTTTGTTTCCTGTCTGCCAACCATGTCAGCCCCATGCCCCCAATACCATGTGCTCTAATTTTGCCCACTAATCTGCTATGTGGGACCTTATCAAATGCTTTCTGAAAGTCCAGGTACACCACATCTACTGGCTCTCCCTTGTCCATTTTCCTAGTTACATCCTCAAAAAATTCCAGAAGATTAGTCAAGCATGATTTCCCCTTCATAAATCCATGCTGACTCGGACCGATCCTGTTACTGCTATCCAAATGTGATATCGCGTTTGCTCGCTAAATTTCATCAAAAGTCAATAATGCCTTACTTTTGATGAAATTCAGCGAGCAAACGCGATAATTCCCGAAATTTTGGACCTTTAAATCTCCACGACAAATGTCCGCTGTTCACTTCCGCTGGATTGGCACCTTCAGCTCCCTCTTTAATTTACCTTAGTTTCTATCTTTTTTTTTCTGTAAATCTAGGTAGCTGTGCCTCACGGTCACCCCGACTGGCACAATAAATTGCAGATCAAAACCTGGCCGTTTTCTATGTTTTTAACGGGTGGGAAAGTGCGTGTTTTCCCATCCACTAACATGTACCGGATGTCTAGCATGTCCTCCACTTGAGATTTTCGGTCACGTGGGTGCGGATCTACGCTCCAGTGACCTTTCGTGAAATCACCCTATTGATATGCGCATTGAAAGGCACAACAGCCAATAAGAGAAACAAGCTATTTAACTGAGCGGCCAATTAGGAGCTGACATATTTAGTTTTCAATTCTAGATGTCGAGATAAAGCGTGGAAGCACCCATCGGCCCACCGAGTCCGCGCCGACCAACGATCACCCGTACAGTCGTTTTATCCTAAACACTCGGGACAATTTGCAGATGCCAAGTTCCCGGCAATCCTACATGTCTTTGGAATGTAAAAGGAAACTGGAGCACCCGGTGAAAGCCCATGCAGTCACAGGGAGAACGTAGAAACTCCGTACCGACAGCACCCAGAGTCTGGATCGAACCCGGTTCTCAGGCGCTGAAAAAGGCAGCCACTCTACCGCTGCGCCATTGTGCCAGGAGAGCTCTTATTCTGACGTTCAAGTGCTGTATTTGTAAGCGAAGTATTGCGGCTTTTGTTTCGAGAAGCTTTGGCCTGGAGGGTGGGAGCAAGATAAGGTGAGATACTGCGGCCTTCTTTAGTCTAAATGTGCGGACGGTAGAGCTATTGTTCCTCCTGCAAGATATGGGAAATGAGGAAAGCGTCCAGTGCCCCTGAGGACTACACCCGTGGGATGGGCACCCAGCTGCAACTCGTGACTGACCGAGGGAGGAGAGTGGTGCTGTAGCTGGACAACCTCAGGATTGTATTGAAAAAATGAGTCACACGTAGGAGTTAGGTGGTAACCTAAGCTGCAGGCAGAACATAGACGGGTGACTACCAGGAATGGTAAAGCGAGCAGGCAGAGAGTGGCCATTTCCCATGAAAACACATTATGGGTTGTGTTGTGGTGGATGACTGCACAAGAGAAAGCAGCAGCAGTAATTTCTGAGACACAGAGTCCGGCTCTGAGGCGCAGCTGGTTTGGGTGTTCAGACGGGGCTACATTGATGGGAGAAAGTGATAGTGGGGTCTAACGAGAAGATTCTGTGGTCGGAAACGGAACTCAAGGGTGTATTTTTGTTTCCGCGGTGCAAGACTCCAGGATATCCCGCCGCGGTTGCAGAACATCTTAGAAAGAAAAGTGAAATCGCTACCGAAATGGAAAAGATGTCGGCGATTCTGCGTCTGGTTTCGGAGTTGCAGGGAATCAAAGGAAGAAAGGCAGTCGACAGCCGTCCATGTAAATGGATCCATTCCGATTGGACATCTGCAAGTATTGGGCATTGTGATTGGACATCTGCGAGCATTGGGCATTGTGACATCACACGATGGAAACGAATCAAAAGGCAGAAAGGCAGCCGGCAGCCGGTCGGATGGCACGAGAGTTTTATATATTAACTAGACCAAGTGCAGACCCGTTGGGTCTGTTTCCTGGGGGGTGGGGGGGGGGGGGGGGGAAGTGAGAAGAGGGGAGGGGGAGGAGGAGGAAACGAGATAGATTTGGGAGGGAAAGGAGAGCGGGGTAGGGGGTGAGAGATGGGGAGAGAGATGTGGGGGAGGGAGGGGATGGGGAGGGAGGGGAGGAGGGAGGGATGGGGAGAGGGGGGTGGGGGGAAAGAGTGGGGAGGGGGAGTGGAGGGGAAGGGGGAGAGAAGTGGAAGAGTGGGGAGGGAGAAGAGGGGTAGCGGGAGTGATGGAAGTGGGACAGAGGGATAAGGGGGTGGGGGGGAGAGAGGGATGGGAGAGGGGGTGAGGAGAGAGTGGGAGAGAAGTGAAAGAGTGGGGAGGGAGGGAGGGGTAGAGAGGGTAGCGGGAGTGGTAGAAGAGGGACGGGGAGTGGTGGAAGAGGGACAGAGGGGTAGGGGAAGGGGTGGGGGAGAGAGAGGGGAGAGAGAGGGTGGGGGTGGGAGAGGCGTGGGGGAAGGGGATAGAAGTGGAAGAGTGGGGAGGGAGGTGTAGGGGGAGTGGTGAAAGAGGGGTAGAGGGAAGGGGATGGTGGTAGAGAGGGAAGGGGGTGGTGGTAGAGAGGGAAGGGGTGGGGGAGAGAGAGATGGGTGGCAGAGGGAGAGGGGTGAGAAGAGGGAAACATGGGTGGAAATGTCGAGACATAGAAACATAGAAAATAGGTGCAGGAGTAGGCCATTCGGCCCTCCGAGCCTGCACCGCCGTTCAATATGATCATGGCTGATCATCCAACTCAGTATCCTGTATCTGCCTTCTCTCCATACCCCCTGATCCCTTTAACCACAAGGGCCACATCTAACTCCCTCTTAAATATAGCCAATTAACTGGCCTCAACTACCTTCTGTGGCACAGAGTTCCAGAGACTCACCACTCTCTGTGTGAAAAATGTTTTCCTCATCTCAGTACGAAAGGATTTCCCCTTTATCCTTAAACTGTGTCCTGCTTGTCCTGGACTTCCCCAACATCGGGAACAATCTTCCTGCAACAGACAAATGCAATTCAGGACTTTTCTCTTCACAAGCAAAGTCAGAATGACGGTTAGTGAACAATTCGAATAATCGCTGAGCGTTCAGATGCTGCGCGCGCCTGCTGCACCAAAGGGGGGGGGGAGCGTGTGTCGTCACACACAAAGATCTTGTAGTGGAGAGCTCCGCTATAAGATCTTTGGTCACATACTAAGCATGCGCCTCCACAAACAGATGAGCGTCTTCTTGAATGGAGAGCGCGTGGCCGCCTCCACAGTCACACACACTGTGGACCCGCCCCACAAAACAATATTTTGTGAAGAAGGGGAGAAGAGGGGGAGGAGAGGATGGGGGAGAGAGGTGAAGGGGGGGAGGGGTTGGAGCAGGCGTGCATGAGTCGAGAGTAGAGAGAAGGGCAGAGAGAGAGAGAGGCTGGTACAACAACAAAAAAGCTGGATAAACTCAGCGGGTGCAGCAGCATCTATGGACCGAAGGAAAAGGGCAACGTTTTTGGCCGAAACCCTTCTTCCGGGTTTCGGCCAAAAACGTTGACCATTCAATTCGCTCCATAGATGCTGCCGCACCCGCTGAGTTTATCCAGCTTTTTTAAAGTCTACCTTCGATTTCCAGCATCTGTAGTTCCTTCTTAAAGACAGAGACTGTGCACGGTAAGGGAATGTGGAGGGAGAGGGGGAAGAGTGTGGAGGGAGGGGGGAGAGTGGGATGGGTGGGGGGAGAGAGGGGAAAGAATGTGGGCGGGGGGGGAGAGAAGAGAAGTGGAAGAGTGGGGAGGGAGGGGGAGAGTGGTAGGGTGGAAGAGGGACAGGGGGAGTGGTGGAAGAGGGACAGAGGGGTAAGAGAAGGGGTGTGACAGGGAGGGAAGAAAGAAAGAGGGGTGAGGGAGGGAGAGGGGTGGGGGTAAGGGGAGAGAAGTGAGAGAGTGTGGGGAGGGAGGGGTAGAGGGACTGGTGAAAGGACAGAGTGGTAGGGGTAGGGGGCGGGGGGAGAGAGGGAAGGGGGTGGGGTAGAGAGGGATGGGTGGTAGAGGGATGGTGGGAGAGGGGTGAGGAGAGGGAAACATAGAAATTAAGTGCAGGAGTAGGCCATTCGGCCCTTCTAGCCTGCACCACCATTCAATATGATCATGGCTGATCATCCAACTCAATATCCTGTACCTGCCTTCTCTCCATCCCTTTAGCCACACGGGCCACATCTAACTCCCTCTTAAATATAGCCATTGAACTGATCTCAACTACCTTCTGTGGCAGAGAATTCCAGAGATTCACCACTCTCTGTGTGAAAAATGTTTTTCTCATCTCTGTCCTGAAGGATTTCCCCCTTATCCTTAAACTGTGACCCCTTGTTCTGGTCTTCCCCAACATCCGGAACAATCTTCCTGCCTCTAGCCTGTCCAACCCCTTAAGAATGTTGTAAGTTTCTATAAGATCCCCCCTCAATCTTCTAAATTCTAGCGAGTACAAGCCGAGTCTATCCAGTCTTTCTTCATATGAAAGTCCTGACATCCCAGGAATCAGTCTGGTGAACCTTCTCTGTACAATTTACTCTGGCAACAATGCCTTTGAGCATTGGGCACTGTGACATCACACAATGGAATGTTCACCATGGGCTGGGACTCCTGCAAAGGCATATGTAAATTAATCCATTCCGATTGGACATCTGTGAGCATCAGGCATTGTGACATCACACGATGGAACGTTCACCAGGGGCTGATGCTGCTTCTATGGGTGAGAAGCCAGTTTATTTTTGAAATATTGGGGTGGGGGCGGGAGAAGGATTTGATTAAAAACGTGTACTTAAACACGACAAAATGTAATGAGGAGGGGATACTTAGAAAGAAAAGTGAAATCTCTACCGAAATGGAAAAGGTGTCGGCGATTCTGCGTCTGGTTTCGGAGTTGTAGGGAATCAAAGGAAGAAATGCAGCCGGTAGCCGTCCAAGTAAATGGCTCCATTCCGATTGGACATTTGCGAGCATTGGGCATTGCGATTGGACATCTGCGAGCATTGGGCATTGTGACATCACACGATGGGAACGAATCAAAAGGCAGAAAGGCAGCCGGACGGCAGCCAGTCGGATGGGACGAGAGTTTTATATATTAACTAGACCAAGTGCAGACCCGTTGGGTCTGCTCCCCCAATGGTGTGATTCCCCCAACCCAATATTCCACCATGCACCCGTCTCCTCCAATGGAACTGAAGCCGTTGCCAAATGTAAGTTTCCAGCACTCCCCTGCCTCCCTCAATTGCACCTCCCCTGCCTGCTGCAGCAGTGAAAAGTTCAGTGTTCCTGTTTTGCAACTTTGTTTCGAAGTGTGTTGGAAGCTGACAGGAAGGAGCAGCGAATCAAAAGGAAGAAAGGCAGCTGGCAGCCGGACGGCAGGCGGCAGCCACAGACTTTTATATATATTATATTAATAGAATAGATATATAGAAGATAGATAGATAGATAAATGATAAAGCACACACACCAAAATCCTGTACTTCCAGTGGCGGAAGTCCGCAGGAACTGGAGGACAGAGATGTGTGGTGTGTCAGTCACCGTTCCCGTTGGAAACCAGCACCACTGCGGCGCTAATGTTTTCAACGATGATGAATGAACTGCTCTCTGGTTGTGGTAGGGTGATTCAGTTTTTGACCATCTCTACTTCGGCACCATCAATGCAAACTGGGGTATTGCTGCCTGAACTCAATCACTATCTCCGTTGTCTTGCTGACGTTGAGAGAAAGGTTGATGTCTTGACACCAGGACATGTGGTTCTTATCCCTCTCATTATCCAGGACTAGTTCTCAACCAGCTTTGAGGACTTATCCACCTTAATACTCTTCAAAAGGCCCAGCATCTTAGGTCTCAAAATGCCATGGCATATTAGTGTACTGATCTCACTGTTCTTCATCATCTCCTTGGTGAAAACCAGAGATTGTCAAGGAAGACTCTCTCTAACTTCTACAGGTGCATAGTCGAGAGCATGCTGACCGGTTGCATCGTGGCTTGGTACGGCAATTTGAGCGCCCTGGAGAGGAAAAGACTACAAAAAGTAGTAAACACTGCCCAGTCCATCATCGGCTCCGACCTTCCTTCCATCGAGGGGATTTATCGCAGTCGCTGCCTCAAAAAGTATCATCAAAGACCCACACCATCCTGGCCTCACACTCATCTCCCTGCTACCTTCAGGTAGAAGGTACAGGAGCCTGAAGACTGCAACAACCAGGTTCAGTAATAGCTATTTCCCCACAGCCATCGGGCTATTAAACCTGGCTCGGACAAAACTCTGATTATTAATAACCACTTTCTGTTATTTGCACTTTACCAGTTTATTTATTCATGTGTGTATATATTTATATCATGGTATATGGACACATTTATCTGTTTTGTAGTAAATGCCTACTATTTTCTGTGTGCTTAAGCAAAGCAAGAATTTCATTGTCCTATACAGGGACACATGACAATAAACTCACTTGACTTGACTTGAAAACCGATGCAATGTACACTTTTGTACCTCACCTACCTCCTTTGAATCCTAGCATAAATCTCCTGCTTTATCCTCGAGTTATCCTTCCCTCTGCCCAGTTACCCTCTGGTTATTTTAATATGTCCAAAAATCTCTTTAATCTGACTTGCCAATAATATTTTATGTACCTCCTAATTCTTTGCTTGAGTTCTTTCCTGCTTTCTTTATATTTCTCAAATGCCTTGTTTGATTTCATCTTTCTAAATCAGCTTAAAGTTTCCTGGATTTCTTCGCACTTCCTCTGACCAATTTCCACAAATACAATTGCCTCCAGTTGTGCTATTTTATTATTAATACAATGTGCATTGTTATTCAGACAAAATACAAGAACATTTAATTTATTCCATTGTCCAGATTTAGTAAAAACAATATCAAAAGTTGAAACTTTAAAAAGAATTCAAAATGGTTTCCTTGATTTCAAAAAACAATTCCCAATTACTGGATTGAAAAACAACACAACCATTTGTAATCTATTTGATTTTTTCCCCGTCTAAAATACAATCATTAAGAGACAAGATTTTTGATAGATTTAGGCACTATATTGTAACTGAATTATCTACATAATAGTCTCAAAGTAATATGTATTTGCTCAAATGCAACAAACCTCAATCTGGACCGGATTCAAACCCACGTGTAGATGTGACAGCTGTCAATTTCCCCCGGTGTACATGATATTTAAAACAAACTAAGTTCCCCACCAACATCCAATTTCACTAATCAGTCAACAAGATTGAAGTAAGATGTCTCGTCTGAAATGAAATGCGCCTGTTGCAAAGTTATACCTCCAGCACAGCTTGAAGTAATATGCAAATTGGAACCTTTGCTGTGTTCATGATGAAAAGATATGTTTAAAAAGTCACCAGCTTTGCTTCAACCTGACCAGTTGTGGAAAATGACAAGTGGAGAGTTCCATCATATCACAATACTTTTACCACTCCGAGAACTTCCCTGTCCCTGTCAAAACAAAATTAGGATGTTGTTAGTTTGAACCTTTTTCTGAATTATAACAGATTTCAGTAAGGAGTATTGCATGAAAACAATGTATATCGTGCAAGTAGCTGGTGGGAAAATTAACAAGGGGAAAACTAAAGTGCAGCAGAGCTAGAGTAAAATAGCAGTTCAAATTCAATCCACTCAAAAATAAACTTTCAGCATCAAAGCAGGATCATTTGCCAGACAATATTTTACACTTCTCCTTTGTCAGAACTCTGCTTGGCCCAGAGTTTTATTTAATTTATCACAATGAAATGATCTCGTCTGGCTTGTTTGATTTATTTTTATCTTTTTTTTTAATCTTTTATTTTTATCTTGCAATGTTATGATCAAATTCCTTGCCAGGCTTAGTCACAAAGAGGAGCTTTGTTTTTCGCAAGACACCCACTTACATTCTGCACGTAAAGAATCCAAGCTCGGGGCAAACCATCCATACCTCTGGACGATTGTTGCATAGAGAATAGCTGGCAAGGTCATCATGGATCAGCTCATCTCCCACCTCCAAGCCCATGGAAGTTGGGGACAAGCTAGAGGTCAGATCTAGACTCCTTGCTGAACTACCAGCTGCAGAACACAAATTTACTGAGCCAACTGAGTACAGGAGCAGAATTAGGCCATTCGCCCATCAAGTCTACTCTGCCATTCAATCGTGGCTGATCTATGTCTCCCTCCTAATCCCATGTATTTGAAGGTTTTAAAAGGACTGATTATCAGAGATGCACAAAACATTTCAAAGGCCATTGACCGCAGAAGGCTGTGAAAGGCCTTCAAGATATTCTAGGGATGAGCTCTCAAGATTCACTGCCTGAAGCAGAGTTGAATTGGTGACCTTGCTACTTCATGGAACAGTTGCAACATGTGGACCACTGATCTTGAGGAGTGGGAAATGCATCTAAAGCCTGGGTGGGGCTTTGAGTGCGAGCAATGGGCTGGTCAAGGATGCTTTGTAGCAGGGTAACATAATATGACCTTCAAGTGTACAAACTACCAGAACCCGACTTTCCCAGGGTGCTGGGAAAGTATGTAACTCTGCACAGAGATAGAAATGACTGCACAATATACATCTTAATGCAAAAACAAACTTACTGAGAGGCGGCCATTGTTCGATCTTCGTGAACTACTTTCTTGTGATGCCCCATCTACTGAATGATAGCTTGGGGGCTTCTCATGATACTTAAATGGCTTCTTCAGGGTATCTAACCAGACTGTCATTCGATCATCCGGCTCAATTCTGTTACGAGAGCGGGTTTCATAATCATCCAGGGAACTCCACGACCCCTGACGCCTTCCTCGAGGTGGAGGGGAGTAGCTTCTGTCTCTGCGCCTATGCTTTCGTTCAGGTGAGTAATCTCTACTACTTCTGTGATGTGATCGCCTATCCTCCTCATAACCTCTTCTGCCATTCCTCTGATTAGAACTGCTGTGCCTTGATCTACTATAATCAGACTCATCATCACTGTAATCTCCGTGGCTTCGTTCTCTTGGAAGCATCCGTCCACCATCTTCAACATCATCTCTCCTGTTCCCGAGGTATCGGTTCGATCTTCTATCTTGCGAGCTCCGACTTGACCTTGATCCTCCCTGGGACCTTGGATTTCCACGAAGCTCTGATTCCAAAATATCCTCGTGGCTTCTTGCTCTTCTGCGATAATTCCTTCGGGATGAGTTGCTGGTTTGTTGTGATGAGGGAAGGCTTGTCTCACGGATTGTTTCCAATATTGGGGGCAGGTGGATAACACGCCGATCAATATCTCTGACTCCCATTTCATTTAAAGAAGACAACATACTGGGAGGTGGGCTACCACTTATGCGGATTTCATTGTGTAAAGGCTGTATAGTGCTTAAGTTTTTCACTTCATTCTCCAGGTAGTCCAACATTTTAACAGAAGAGTTTGGATGGGCACTGTAAGGAACCATAGTCAAAGGTATGCTGTTCTTTGTGGAAAAATCTACATCAGGGAAAAATAAGGGAGAGATTATATTTTTGTATAAATGCTTCAAAATACTTTAGGACACACATGAATTCTATTTAGTCTTATGGATCTTACAATAGAAGAGACAGAAGTATAACCACAATTACTAAAGACTAGGCAGAGTAAAACAATAACGTGAACAATTACTCAGTTTCGGGGGTAAAACATCATATAATTTTCAAGAAAACGATGTCACTGTTAGAGAAGGGGGAAGAGATCAAAAATTGGCAATCCACATCATTGGTCACTGAAGGGCCAAGGCCATCTAATCTCTCAAACGTTTATTTGATGGAATGTAATATCAGTGACGTTGACATATTGCAAACATTGCGAGTGGTAATTTACTCCTCTTGCCCCAAGTTAAAATGACTGGCAGGAGAAACAGGGATGGTCAATGGCATCAGAACAAGAGCAGGTTAGAACAAATGTAAATGAGGGAACAGGACTGAAGGGAATGCTCTGTCCACACAGACATGAACTCAATGGCTAAATGCACTCTCCCCTCTATGATGCGAGTTAAATAGATATACACAATCCAGCAAACAGAACACCTGGAAAAAACATATTATTGCTAGTTGGTTCTCGTTTCAGTGGCAATTATATTTCAAATTTGAGTCCATGAGAGTGTTTGTGAATGGTACTTAAAAAAACCCCAAAAGCTATATCTAATTTTATACAAAGTTGGAAGGAAAAGGAATATCTTAAATCTTCTTCCGTCATGAAGCGAGATGGCGTTGAGAAGGTTGTTTATGTTTCCTCTCATTTATTCTCTGTGACATGGATTCCAACATTTCAAACACATACATTGGTGCATTAGTGGTTAAGCTACATACCTCTATGTGATGGCCCATTCATGTAGAACGAGTTTAACTGTGAATTCCTTTCTTCCTCACCATACATGGGCCTGTTGTACATCCAAGGAAACATTCCTCGCTTTGCTTGTTTGACTAGTTCATGCCTTGCAAGAGCTAAGGTTTATTAAAAGAATGCAGTATCCCAGTTAATAATCTTATTCAAAGGATTATTCAGCAGCATGGTCTTATAAATACAATTAACAATGGCACACAAACTAAAATCCCTTGGAATTTCATCTGGTTGCTAGAGATTGTCATTTCTTTTGAAAATTTATCACCCGCAGTTCTATATTTCACAACCTAAAACCAGTGCCCATGGACTAATTAATAGGAAGAAGTTTGAGTTAGCAAACAGTTCAATTGGAATTTGGAGCAGTAGATCCTAAATATTTAAAATATGCCAGGTTATAACGCTAACTATTTCAATACTATATTTAATTTTGTCCCATTGATGTTGTTGTAAGGTTGTTGAACACAAGAGTACTTTCTTGTTCACAATGCCTCAAATTTTGGAAAAGTTCAAGTAATATGCTACAAAAATAATGTTATTACATTACCTGTGGAGAAACTCAGCGGGTGCAGCAGCATGATATTACATTACCTATTGGTTTCCCAGCTACACATGTGAATTTAAATCTTCCCACCTGTTCCCAGTGGGACAAATCTGCTGAAAGCAGATGAATTTGGCAAGTTTTATGAATGAGAAATATACAAATAATATCGCATTGTATCGTCACTTTGCTGCAAATCATGTTTTAAGAAATAATGCAGACCATCATATTCCTAAAGGCATAAATCTGATTCTCAAAATTGCAGTTTTTAGTGTTTCATGTCTAGAAGTAAACTGGCCTACCTCAAAACCATTTATTTTACCCCATGAAACTTTTACCCTAACGTTGTAAGCCAACAAAAACAAGTCAGCATTTCCCCAAGAATCACACAATTACCATTGTTTTATATAATCCCGTAATGGACACACCTTTGGTATTAAGTTCCATAACAAGTACAACACAATGCCAACTGGACTGTATGATTATTCAAACTAGCAATGTTTACTTGAATGCAGTGGGACTTTCCAAGTTCAATGGACACAAACTCATAAAAAGCTTGCTACATCTATACATAATGTGCAACACCATTATCAAAATATCACTTCATTGCATGCTAATGTTTGTCTAAGTATTTCTAATGGGCACAAACAATGTGCAAGGGAATTCAGTGACACAATTTAAAGACCTTAATGAAGTGATTATAGACCTTAATGAAGTGATTGTGATTCCAGAGATCTGGATAAGAAACACCTATCGAATTTCACCTAACCATTTGAGAATCATAAAAAAAAAAAATGAAAATCAATATAGACACACTGGATTGCTGTAGAACCCCAGCTTTATTACTAATGTAGATGCAAAACAAAGTGTGAGTCTTTGGCTCAAGAATCTTCGGCGAGGAGAGGCTACGATTTAGGAGGGGGGGGGGTGTGATGTCACTTGCAGCGCGTGTAAGAAGGGCGCAAAGAGCAGACCCATTGTGATGTCATCAGCGAAAGACAGTGGTTTTTAAATTCAACGTTTTTTCAGAAAAATTTTCAGTAATAACTCGAGAAATAAAGCCTGAAATTCTCAGATAAGGCGATTTTGGACCATGGGGAAAATCTCTACCGGAATAATTAAAATTTTTACTGTTACTACATTGTTTATTCGCAAAGATGTGACAACACACAAACAAATGAACACACACACACACACACAAACACATCCACATCCAAGATCAGAGTTTTATAAGTAGAGATGTAAAATTCTTAAGGGATTAGACAGGCTAGATGCAGGAAAACATTCCCCATGTTGGGGGAGTCCAGAACCAAAGGTCACAGTTTAAGAATAAGTAGTCGGCCATTTAGGACTGAGATAGGTCAAAATAAATTTTCACCCAGAAAATTGGGAATCTGTGGAATTCTCTGCCATATAAGGCAGTGGAGGCCAATTCACTGGATTTATTCAAGAGAGAGTTGGATATAGCTCTTAGGGCTAATTAAATCACCGGATATGGGGAGAAAGCAGAAACAGGGTACTGATTCTGGATGATCAGCCATGATCATATTGAATGAAAGTGCTGGCTCGAAAGGCTGAATGGCCTACTCCTACACCTATTTTCTGTTTCTAACCACAGATAATGCAATTTTGAGCAAAGAAAAAACAAAGTGCTGGAGAGGCAGCAGTAGAGTTGCTGCCTCACAGCGCCAGAGACCCAGGTTCAATCCTGACTACGGTTGCTGTCTGTACGGAGTTTGTACTTTCTCCCTGTGACCGCGTGTGTTTTGGGATCTCTGGTTTCCTCCCACACTCCAGGAAGACATACAGGTTTGTAGGCTAATTGGCTTGGTAAAAAAAAAAATTGTCGCTAGTGTGTATAGGATAGTGTTAAGGTGTAGGGATCACTGGCCGGCACGGTCTCAGTGGACCAAAGGGCCTGTTTCCGCGCTGTATCTCTAAACCTAAACTCAGCAGGTCACGCAGCGTCTGTGAAAGGAGCATCATTTCTGGTGGGATCCTTCTTCAAAAGAAGAGTCCCAACCCAAAACATCATCTGGCCATTTCCCTCCACGGTTGCTGCCTAAACCATTGAATTCCACAAACTGTATGTTTTTAGCTCTGTATTACTAACGCCTTCTCACAAAGAAAAATGTATTTATCTGGTTTAATCTTGTACTAAATTAGTTGATTTGTGTCAACTCTCTGGCCTGCCTGGCACCAATCACTAGAAGGGGACCTGGAATGGGCCCAAGGACACTGCCAGCCACTTGTGATAAAAAACAAAACAAAAGCACATTCCGACTAATAGATAAATATGACCAATTCTTAAGGAGTTGGTCTCCTTTCATCGACTTTTTGGAATCATGTGATGCAGCGGTGCCGTAAAGGTTGCTGATTTCAGTTCATGCCGCGGATAGATCTACATCTCCGAATAAAGATTTGAAAATTTCTCTTTTAAGGGGCCTTCTCTCCTATTTCTACTTTCCAATTTTTCTTTTTTTTATATACACACTTCACGTTTTTCTATTCTCTACCATCTATTTTTTCTCTTTTTCCCCTTTCCATTGTTTTCTTTTTCTTGTCTTGCTTACTTCCTTTTCAAAACATAAAACTAGAGGTTGTACATAGAATGGATTACGGTATGACATAGTTGGCACCTAAAATTAGGTTCCACTGTATTGTTTTGTACTGTATTAGCTTCTAATAAAATAAACAAAGAAAAAAAAAAAGCAGCACATTCTGGAGATGTAGCAATGTACATTAAAATCATCAGCACATGGTCTTACACCAAGTACCAGTGTAATGATCTCAGATCATGGAAAATCCTTGCATAGCACAATATGCTCACAGAAGAATGATGTCATTGTGTCAACCAGTCTAACATCATAAGTTATGAGAGTCTGATCAGCAATACTTCCACTATCAAGCATATTACACAGCTATTGTTACTGGGGGAAGGGTAGAGAGAAAATGAGCAATGGCGAAAATAAAAATATAGTTTTTACCTTCCTCTGGGCAACAGCAGCGTTTTGGGCAGCAAATACATCGAACATAGCAGCAGCAAAATTGTGGACAGCATTGGCAACAACAACAACTAAACAGTATGAACAATAGTAAAAAGCCCATGATAATCAATAGCACCGTCAGCCAATCTGGAAAAAAAAAGAGAAAAGATGGAACTAAGTCTATATTGCAGAAAAAAAAAAATCAATAATGGATTTTGCACTTTGGTTGTGTAAAGTAATCTCTTACGGACAGTACATCCCCTACAAAAAAAGGGTGCATTTACATATTTGCAAATAAAGCACAGTGCAAGTACACGTGAAGGACAGTAGTACAATCCTGATTAACTGAAATATAACTCAATAATCTCACACACGCACATTGTCAGAAATGGGCGGCTGTGGTGCAGCTAGTGGAGCAGCTGCCTTGCAGTTTCAAAGAAGTGGGTTTAATCCTGACCTCTGGTGCTGTCTGCGTGGAGCTTGCATGTTCTTCCTGAGACAGTGTGGGTCTCTGGCTGGTGCTCCAGTGTCCCCCCCCCCCCCCCCCCCCCCCCCGTGTGAAGGTGAGTTGATGGGAGAATTAAAAATAGGAATATTGTAGAATTGGTACACAAAAATGCTGGAGAAACTCAGCTGGTGCAGCAGCATCTATGGAGCGAAGGAAATAGGCAACGTTTCGGGTGTCTTCAGACAGATGGGGGGGGGGGATTGTAGAATTGGTAGATGGTTGGCAGAAACCCAGTAGGCCAAAGGGCCCATTTCCCTGTTGTATCCCTCTGAATAATGTGCATCCAACATTTTAGGAACCAAATGATACCAGTAAACGTGTAATTTTGTCCGACTCTTCTACTGATATCTGTCGTTCAATGATATTCAATGACATTCATTGATATCAATGTTCCCAGCAAGTACAAATATTAGAGCAACAGAGGGTTTAAAGCTTAAACAGCCACGCATTCAACCAATAATATCCTCTGGTGCCTGTTGTGCGAGGTTTGGTATAGCTATCAACAATGTCTAAGAAATGTTTCATGCTTTTACACATATATCATGTCATAAATGTCAAATGTTACCATATCAGGGAATCCGAGGATCAATTGAAGCAGTGAGAACAGGGTCTTTGGACCTGAGTGGACAGCACGTCTCAGGTAATCAAATCAGACAAGATAGTAAATAAGGAGACAAACTAAGGAGAAATTAAAGGGGTGAACTCAGAAAATCAAAAGAGAAATAAAAGGATACATGACCCAATTGAAAAAGGGGGGAAAAATAAGAATGGAAGACTTTTGGTAAAAAAAAAAAAAAGTTTCAAGTTTTACAAGTCACAATATTACAATTTTCAAACAGGTATGAGTTAGGCCAGTTACACCGAACCTATGATTGGGAGATGCAGGTAGATTTTGGAGGAAAGCTTGTTGTTCCGCAGGAAATAATTAGCACTAGTTTGAGGCCTGATATAGTGTTTATGGTCAGTTAATCAGAGGATAGTGTATTTAATGGAACTGACAGTGCCTTGGGAGAACTTAGTGGATGAGGCTGATGAGAGAAAAAGGCTTAGATATGTAGAGTAGGCAGCAGAAGTAGAGCAGCCAGGATGGAGAGCAAGAGTACGTCTGGTAGGGGTGGGTTGTAGACGTTTCATAGCGAGATCAACCATGTCGCTATTTGGAGAGCCAGGAATTTGTGGACAGAGTTTGCGTCAGGTTATAAAGCAGATGTCAGAAAAGAAATAGTGTCAGTTGGGGGCAGAAAGGAAACGTATGACATGCAGTATGTGTATTTCTTTGTAAGTGTTGTCTGTGTAAGTGTATTCTGCAACATTTGTGATGTTACAAGCTTAATGATGGGCTAGGATAAGTTGGAGATAGGATGCAGGTGTTTAGCATTTGTTAGAGTGAGCTCATTGTCTGCAGCTTCCTTATTTAGATACTGGCAGCATAGGTGGTGAGGGCACGTATTGATGGGGGTTGCTCTGGGGCGCCAGAACTAACTGTTGAGCCTTCCCGAGGTGAGACTAACTTAACGAAACACCAGTGAAAGGAGGTGCCCACTTGATAACCCAATTATATATTTGCATCCACGGGATTAGTTTAAAAAATAAGCTAGTTATTATTTTTTTTTAAATCTAGTATTTCTTAACCATGCTGACTTTTTCAAGTATTTACCAATTCAATTATTTATCATCCTGCTGACATACTTAAATTAAGTGTTTCAGATGTATAAAGGATAAGTTGGGCTTAACATATGTGGTATTGAAACAATCTAAAAACGTACGTAAAACAACAAGTCGAACTTCTTTGTCAGAGTCCCCGGTGGTATCGCCTGGTGCCTCCACAGTACAGAAATAAACACCGTGGTCCCACCACATCACTTCATTGATCCACAAATCAGCTCCTGTCAGGCAAGCATATACAGGTTAGCCACAATCAATATAGGATAACAAGCTAGTATCAAGCGCAATTGAATTCAGTATAGAGAAACAAGGAACTGCAGATGCTGATTTACAGAAGGATAAAAAAAATGCTGGAGTAACGCAGCAGGTCAGGCAGCATCCCTGGAGCACATGGAACGATGACGTTTCAGGTCAGGACCCTTCTTCAGATTGATTCTGTTGGAGCAGTGTGGGGGGTGGGAGAGGGGTAGCGCAGAGTCCAATGATGGGTTCCCCCCATCACTATCAATCTGAAGAAGAGTCCAAACCTGAAAATTCACCTATTCATAAAAATATTCTTCATACAAATATCTCCTTACAAATTGTCACTCAACATGCTAAAGCAGAAGACATTTATTCATCATCTAGTCTTGCTGCAGAGATTCTCTTAACTATAATTTAAAAATTACAACAATTTTTGTAGCGTTGCTCAAAGATAATCTTGCATCTTCAGTAAAGCTAGAATTTAGCTACAAATCTCCCCACCCCCCTCCTCTCCCATGTTCTCTAACTTAGTCAGATAAATCTATGTGTTTCCAAATTAGGATATTATGATCATTTAAAAGACTACATTCCCAGAAAGAATAATGTGGGCTGTAATTATTGTTGATGGGGAAATGGACACCTTTTTACAAAAATCATTGAAATTTAATTTACAGGTATGACATGCAATTAGGAAGGCAAATAGTATTTTGACCATTATTACAAGATAAACCAAGAATGGAGATCTCTTGCTCCAATTATATAGGGACCTGATGATCCAGCACCTGGAAAATCGTGCTTGGACCCACGATCCTAACAGGGAAAAGATATTCTTGTAATTGAGGGAGAATAGCAGATCCCCAAGACTGATTCCTGAAATGGTGGTTAAAACCTGCTATATTATTATTGTAAACATGTAATAAAAAGTAGCATTTTGTTAATATTGTGCACCAGATTGTTACTTGGTGGTAGAAAAAAGTAAAATATAAAACAGCATAAAAAGGTAACAACATCATACGGAATTAAAAGGCAATAGCCTCTGTAATTCATTATATCATTTTAAATCCAGTTTCTCTCCAGAAGAATTGAAACTCATGGGTGGAATGTTGGTAATAGATTGCCATTCCATTGGCTCTAATCATTTATATCAATGTGATGCTTACTGTTCTGAATGGTGATCTTCCTTTGTCTATATTCGTTGCCCAGTATTGCCTCATTCTGGCCTCGTTTCTGAACTACAATTCGTACCTGTCGCTGTTCATCTTGGCAGTCGTTGCTTGGATCTTGGCCCATACTCAACATAGCAATGTACGCTGCAAGAAGAAGAGATTTCACTTAAAGTTGAGTTGCCCATTTCATTTTATTTCTTCTCCCCTGTTCAAAAACCACAGGCATGCTAGTGGTGCTCTTTTTAGTATATCACTTGTTTGTTACAATGCTATGATGGCTAAGCCATAATTAATTAAAATATCCTGCAATCTGCTTATAAGCGAGTTCAGTATTCCGAAAAATGCAAGGAATCATGGGATTTGTAGGAAGGTCATTCGCTATGAAGAAAAAGCAAATGAAGCGCTGGTTGTATAAACTGTGAATAAATTCTTATCTTTATTCATAATTTATGTGTAAAAATATATTTAATCTGAGGAACATGGGTGCTAGGTAGTGGGAGATAGGGGTGTAACAGCGAGAGAGAGAGGGGGGGGGGCAGATGCGAGTGGGAGAGACGGGGGGGGGGGGGGGAGAGAGGGGAAACTGTACCAGCAGAGAGACATTCTCGGCAGCTGCACGCACGCAGACCCGCACCTAGGATCGAACTCGGGTCCCCGGCGCCGCAAGCGCTGCTGAACCGCCACTGTCCCTGCCCCGCCCCCTAGTGTCCCATCCCCGCCCACAGGGGCGGCAGGAAACGCCGGACCGACAGGACACCGGCTCACAGCCAGGGCGGAGTAGAAGCGTCAACTTCAGCTCAACTCCGCCTGCCCCGCTGGGACAACCGACAGCCCCGGACCGCCCAGAGCAGTGACGACCCACAGACAGCACGGAGAAAAAGAGCCAAATCCTGCCCAACCCCACTCCAACTCCCGAGGAACCCGCTCCCCGACGGGCTGGGGACTGCCATCTGCATCTTCCGCCTCACCCAGCGGCCACCAGCCAACCCCCCCCCCCCCCGGTGCTGGCGAAAGCTGAGCACCAGCCATCAACGGGGACATCTCCGTCAAGGTAAGAAAGAGATTGAAAAAAAGTTTCCCCCGACACCCTCCCCCACATAAAACAAACCAGATAACATCAACGCAAACTTTTAAAACACACGAAAAATAACGAAAAAGCCGAAAAGCCAGACAGACTGTTGGCGAGGCTGCCATCCCTGACAGATCCACCCGGTGGAGTTTCAAATGTCCTTTTCAAAATCAACCCACTGTGATCTGATAACTCCAATTGATCCTCATTCCCACCAATCTCCTGGATTTTTATTATCTACCTTTTAATACCCAATAACAATGAGATTCTATACTACCTTCTAATTATCATCACTTACCTTGGCTCTACAGATTTCTCTGGCAGCTTGTTCCTTATACACACACCATCTTCTGAATGAAGAATCTCACATCTTAAACTTATGACTTCTGGTTCTGAACTCCTCAGTGCTGAGAAATAGACTGTGATTTTATCTTAGGATTTTGTATAGCTTTATAAGGTCATCCCCCAGCCTCCTATATTCCAGGCTAAAAAGTTCCAGCCTCTCATTATAACTCAAGCCCTCAAGGGCTGGTACCATCCTGGTGAATCTTTTCTGTATTCTTTCCAGTTGAATGACATTCTTCCTATATCAGGGGGAGCAGAACTATATATCACACTCAAAATATGGCCACACCATATTTGCAGTTGCAGCATGATGTACTCAATACACTTACTGATTAAGAAAAATGTCGTTAAAATGCCTTTTTCACCAGCCAATCTACCTGTGTCGCCACTTTCTGGGAACCGTTAAACTGTACCCAGAGCTCATTGTTCTCCAACACTATCAAAGGACTCGACCACCTACTGCAAATCCTGCCCTCATTCGACATATCAAAATGTTCCACTTCACATTTGTCAGAGATAAAGTCCATCTGCTATTCCTTGGCCAACTTCCCTTGTTTCTCCTAGATGAGATTGTACTATTTATCTTGACAAGTAATATTAACATTTTCTATTATTTTAAAATCCCAGCTCCCATTTAATTTGCCCTCTAATGCAACATTGCTGAAAGCTTTCACTTAAAACCTCTGACCTTGCATTTGATACAATAACTGTTTAAATTGTTCCTAAGCAAATTTGATGAGCTGTTAAACTTCACAGCTTCTCGATATTGACACTTTCATTTATGCAAATCTGTAAAATTGTTTGCGTTTCAATTTTCACAAATCGAAGGATGTACAATGATCATCACTTCTGCTTTTGTAAGCACCATTAAGCCAACAATTTAGATATTTATGGATTCATTAAAATTCTTGAAAACAACCTGAAAATAAACTAATAGCAGCATTAAATGTCATGATCATCTAGAAAAATCTTTGAAGACGTTATTTATTTGGAAAATACTGGGCATGGAAAAATAAGTTTTGGATAGTCAGCCAGGGATCATCCAGTAATATAATTAAAAGAGTTCATTCACTTCCCCATTGGTGTTGAAATGAATGGCGATAATGAAGCACATGCCATTTGACCAACAATATAGCAAGTGTGGTAATATTCAAGGCAATCAGAAATGTATATATCAATTATAGAATTTTACTGGTGATTGTGCATTTTTATCGTACAATTTGCAATACGTTGAGTATACCCGGTCTTGTATTAAAAACCTGTGCGGACCAACTGGTAGGAATTTTTACAGACATTTTCAACCTCTCACTTCTGAGGTCTGAGGTCCCCACCTGCTTTAAAAGGGCATCAATTATACCGGTGCCCAAGAAGAGTAAGGTGACGTGCCTCAATGACTATCGACCAGTGGCACTAACGCCGGTGGTGATGAAGTGCTTTGAGAGGTTGATCATGGAGCAAATCAACTCCTACCTCGACAAAAACCTGGACCCACTGCAGTTCGCGTACCGCCACAACAGATCAACGGTGGATGCGATCTCGCTGGCCCTCCACTCCGCACTGGACCACTTGGACAACAAAAACTCATATGTCAGGCTGTTATTCATTGATTACAGCTCGGCATTTAACACAATCATCCCCTCCAAACTGGTTACCAAACTCGCAGAACTGGGTCTCTGCGCATCCCTCTGCAACTGGATCCTCGACTTCCTCATCCACAGACCACAGTCTGTTCGTATTGGTGGAAATGTGTCAGCCTCGATAACAATCAGCACGGGAGCACCTCAAGGCTGCGTGCTCAGCCCTCTGCTGTACTCACTCTATACCCATGACTGCGTAGCGAACCACAGTGCGAACTCCATCATCAAGTTCGCTGACGACACCACTATTGTGGGGCGTATCACTGATGGGGATGAGTCAGAATATAGAAGAGAGATCGAGCAACTGTCCATATGGTGCCAGCGCAATAACCTGGCCCTCAACACCAGCAAAACCAAGGAACTGATTGTGGACTTTGGAAGGAGTAGGAGGGGGACCCACAGCCCCATTTATATCATGAAAGGGTCAAGAACTTCAAATTCCTGGGCGTGCACATCTCTGAAGATCTTTCCTGGTCAGAGAACACTAACGCAATTATCAAAAAAGCTCATCAGTGCATCTACTTCCTGAGAAGATTACGGAGTTGGATTGTCAAGGAAGACTCTCTAACTTCTACAGGTGCACAGTCGAGAGCATACTGACCGGTTGCATCGTGGCTTGGTTCGGCAATTTGAGCGCCCTGGAGAGGAAAAGACTACAAAAAGTAGTAAACACTGCCCAGTCCATCAATCGGCTCTGACCTTCCTTCCATTGAGGGGATTTATCGCAGTCGCTGCCTCAAAAAGGCTGGCAGTATCATCAAAGACCCACACCATCCTGGCCACACACTCATCTCCCTGCTACCTTCAGGTAGAAGGTACAGGAGCCTGAAGACTGCAACAACCAGGTTCAGGAATAGCTACTTCCCCACAGCCATCAGGCTATTAAACCTGGCTCGGACAAAACTCTGATTATTAATAACCACTTTCTGTTATTTGCACTTTACCAGTTAATTTATTCATGTGTGTATATATTTATATCATGGTATATGGACACATTTATCTGTTTTGTAGTAAATGCCTACTATTTTCTGTGTGCTTAAGCAAAGCAAGAATTTCATTGTCCTATACAGGGACACACGACAATAAACTCACTTGAACTTGAACTTATTTGTTTGATCCATCCTTCCATTTAAACAACAAATCTGTATTGAGCCTATACCGTAACAAACCCTTTTGAAGATGGCCCACTTATTTTTTCTAGAGACAAACTCAGTATGATCATTAATTTTATATGATGTACAAAATTATATTAATTCATTGTTCTATTTCACTAAGGAGGCAATGTTTGAGATGATTACTCCATCAACCCTTTTAATTCTTGATTTTTCCTTTAAAAGATGCTTGCCCCGGGGGCAGCTTGGCAAAGTGAAAACAACGATTGAGATGTGTAGGAAGGAACTGCAGATGTTGGTTTAAACCAAAGATAGATACCAAATGCTGGAGTAACTCAAAGGGACAGGCAGCATCACTGGAAAGGAGGAATGGGTGACGTTTTGGGTCGAGACCCTTCATCAGACTGATCCCTGTCTGGTTGCCGCGAGCTAAAGTATGGTCACCACAGTTGCCACAATCAGGAGTTGCAACATAATTTCATTAATTCAGACACAAAGTGCTTGAGGAACTCGGCGGGTCAGGCAGCAGGTCTGGAAAGCATGGATAGGTGACTTGCTGAGTTACTCCAGTATTTGGTGTCTTTTGTTTCTAATTTTTACTAATACATTCTCTTTCAGAAGAGGTGAACATGTAGAAGTAATGTGGCTAAAATGTTTAAATACAAATGTAAAACTTGGCAAAAATCACTTCAAATTACTTTTGAAAGGGCGTTATGGTGGCGTAGCGGTAGAGTTGTAGAGTTGTAACGGTAGAGTTACAGCTCCAGAGACCCGGGTTCAATACTGACTACCGGTGCTGTTGGTACGGAGTTTGTACGTTCTACCCATGACATGCGTGGGTTTTCTCTGAGATCTTCGGTTTCCTCCCACACTCCACATACAGGTTTGTAGGTTAATTGGCTTGGTAAATGTAAATGTAAAATTGTCCCTAGTGGGTGTAGGGTATAAGGTAATTGTCCCTATTGGGTGTAGGGATCACTAGTCAGTGCGGACTTGGTGGGCCTGTTTCCGCACTGTATCATTAAACTAAACTTTTGACAATGTACTCACTATGTAAACCAAATTGACAATCAACTCACACATAGTAAATCCAAAATGACCTTTGCTGGTTACACAGAAAAGCTGGAGAAACTCAGCGGGTGCAGCAGCATCTATGGAGCGAAGGAAATAGGCAACGTTTCGGGCCGAAACCCTTCTTCAGACTGATCGGGGGTGGGGGTGGGTGGGGACAAGAAAGGGAAAAGGAGGAGTAGCCAGAAGGCTGGAGGGTGGGAGGAGACAGCAGGGGAGTTGAGGAAGGGGAGGAGACAGCAAGGACTAACAGAATTGGGAGAATTCGATGTTCATGCCCCGGGGGTGTAGAGTCCCCAAACGGAATATGAGGTGCTGTTCCTCCAATTTCCGGTGCTGCTCGCTGTGGCCATGGAGGAGACCCAGGACAGAGAGGTCGGAGGCGGAGTGGGAGGGGGAGTTGAAGTGCTGAGCCACCGGGAGGTCAGCTTGGTTATTGCGGACCGAGCGGAGGTGTTCGGCGAAACGATCGCCCAACCTCCGCTTGGTCTCACCGATATAGATCTGCTGGCATCTAGAGCAGCGGACGCAATAGATGAGGTTGGAAGAGATGCAGGTAAACCTCTGTCGCACCTGGACCTTTGCTGGTGTTGGATTGAAGTAGGCTTGTTGAACAGGTGAATGAGATTTGTCTAACTTTCCTCAAAATGCACTTTCTGTAATTTAATATTTACATAGATCATTAAAGGATAGCATTTCAGCAATGAAGAACTCCCTCAAGTACTGCGATGAGTGACTGTTTGAAATTCAAGCCCAAATCTTGCAATGCTGCCAACTAAAGTAGCTAAAAGAAGAGGAAAACAGAACCCTGTTTAATACTAGGCGTATTGTAGTTATAAGGTAATGTTGACTCCCCAATATTCAGACCAGGATATCATATCTATTATCAATAACTCCACTTGCTGGGGAAAAAATCATAAATGATCATGTACTAAATACTCTTGGCAAAAGCCTTATTTTAAATATACAATTAGACACAAAAACAGGATATGTTACTGGAGCTCGTCAAGTTCAGATGTGCATGACAGTTCCATGCAAATCTAATGTCCATCCATTTTCTAACCACACGTAGATGGTACAACAGCACTGGAATTAGGTGCCAGTGGATCGAGTCTCAGCCTCTATTGCTGGACTCGACACCAAGTTTCAAACCATGTGCATCCAGCCTCTCACAGACCTACTGTAGGAAGGTGGTTCAGACTAAGGTTTGTGTTTATTTTTCTTAATTGAGTGTGGTGGCCAGATCAAGCACTGAGTCGTTGTTTATACATCTACTGAGTATTAAATGTGCCTCTTTTTATTATTAATCTACAAAATTTAAAAGCTCATTTTAAATGCAAACTAAGCAAACTTTTAATGGAAAAAAGTTATTTGTTTCTTTGATGCACGATGTTAGCAGTTAGACAAATAGAGAATAAGAGCAGAGTAAGTGGAAATAACACAATTCTCTTAATTATGTGATTTCCTCTGCCTCTGCTCTTATATGTTGTATTCTCATGTGTTCACATCAGAGGGTGCTGTTGCACCATTAAACAAATCTGTGTCACACATATGACGCAATGGTTTGTTATTATTCAAATAGAAACTGGTTTCATCGACTTCGAAACTGTACAAGGAGAATAAATGATGCAATAAAACAGCAGATAACATTTGAACAAATTAAAAATAGAATTGCACCAATGTTTAGAGTAGTGGCACATACTGAAGCTCTGACAGAAGATTGGCCAAGTGTTACAGCATAGGATGAGAAGATAAACATTCAGCCCGTTTAACTCTTCCCTTCCCTGAATAAAGTCTAACGAACGTATACATGAAAAAATTGTTGTATGCTGCAAAATGATATCATGAACCCATGATTTAAGTCTTCTGTGGAGAGATGTCTTGCATTGATCTTTGCAGCTGGACATTGAATTTGGATCCGCCGCTGCCGTAACAAGTGGCTCAACGTATGGAATAGATGCGGCCTGCTATAGCACAGGATGGTGGAGCAATGGTAGAGGACCAACCCATTGCCTGGCTAGGACGACCTCTACAACACCAACCCAGTGTGGCCAGGACAATGGACCTTTATGGCTATGTTAAGACTAAAGGTTTTTATAATTTTGGACTTGATGGGTACAAGATGATGCCTAAAACATGGCCACTCTTGCGTACTGCCTCAGTGTGGTCTTCTATCGGACACTCTTATACTTGGTAAGATTGTGCCTAATATATAGGATTGTCACTGAACAGTATGCAAAAATAAAGAAGAATTTCACTATACTTGGGTACACATGACGATAAAGTGCTGTTGAACCATTGATGTGTGTAGAGTCAGCATTGATTAACAGGGCTTGTTTAAAATATTGGACAAAATTGATTTGAAAATACCATACCCAGTTTTCAAATTCATTAAGTTTAAGTCTGCCAGAGATTATCCTCTGATTACACAAATGCAATGATGGAAAAATAAATAGGGAATTTCAAAGTCATACTTACATGAGGAATAGTATTCAAATATGGGGTCTTTGCAAAATGACTTGAAACGCCAGGTGACAACTACATCCTGAAGTTGCGAGGAAGTTGAATAATCACATCTTAGTGCGATGGAAGAAAAAAGTGTAGTCGTACGTTGGGTTTCTGGTACACTCACCAACAAAGCAAAGCATGCTGCAAGATAAAATGGTCACAGGTGGTCAACAGAAAGTTCATGGAAATTAAAATATTACAATGCAATTAATATGGTTTCAACTGAGGTGCATTAAATTCATACAATGGACCACAGAAACATAATTTTATATTGCCACTCCATGCCCATGTTAATTCATGACAGTATTAGTATATTAAATATTAACTTCATATGACGTAGCAATGTACAAGGTCCTTCTGCCTTGATAAATACTTCAGAAAGAAAGACCTTAGATATTTTGTGCTGTTAAATAGAAATCCCCATGACTGAGATAGGCTGTAATGACCGGATTTTCAATGCTTTGGACCCTGCTTTGAAAAAATCATTCCAGGTCAGAGTGAACTGATGAGTTGGTGTCACAAGTACAAATTCCCTAATGCCAACTGCGAAATGTAAATTCAGATAATTAACCGAACAGAAAAGCATGCATCAATAATGATAACCAGTTTGTTGTAAATATCCATATGGTTCATTAATATCGTTTCGAAAATGAAACTGCTCACTCTGCTGAATTGATTCCGCAAGCCAGTTAATTAACAGCCAGTTTGAGTTGAGCAATAAATGCAACAGAACCTTTATCTGGTAAGATAAAAAGTAATGGAGTAGCAAAATGTCTTGGAGTTTCACGGGTATCAGTTCAGTGATTAAACTAAGAATTTAAGAACTCCGGTTCTTCTAGATAAAAAATAGTGTCAAGTATATAGTATAGAAAAATGGTCAATTTTGACTGACACAGATATGGTAATTGTGAATTGAGAGATTGGACAATATATGTTCTGGATTCATCCCTGAAATGAAAAAGAAATCACGTTAAAATGATCTACTATCATTACATACTCATTTCCAATTTATTCTCTGGGTGGGGTAAAGCTGGGTTTTATTGCCCATTCCTAAATATCTCAGAAATGAATGGTTTGCTGGCAACCTGAAAACCCACCGAGACAAGATCAGAAAAGGACAACAGCTCTGTTCCCCTAAAAGGTCAGCAATAGAGCTATACTTTTACTAATATTTACTCAGTTACCATTTATTTCAGATTTATTTGATTAAAAATGCTTAAATTCCCCAGCACTCATCGTGGTATTTAAACATGTCACCAGATCATTAATTTGAATTATTAATTCAGTAACACAACCACAATGCAACCAACCCCTTGTGAACTGCAGACGCTGGTTTACACTGAAGATAGACACAAAATGCTGGAGGTGCTTAATGGGACAGGCAGCATCCCTGGGTGATGTTTCGGGTTGAGACCTTTTTTCAGACTTTTAGATACAATTGTTAATGTTTACATACAGATTATATAATTATAAATGTTAATTATGTATAACAATTCAGATACTAAGAAAAGTGTCAGCAGTCAATTTTAGACATCCATAGAACTCAAAAAACAGATTGGAATGTGAAGCAGCAATTAAGAGATAGGTACTCAGTAAATAAGTTGTCTGACAGATATAATTTAAAATGTTGATTCAATAGTCTTTGTAAACTACAGTATAAAATTGATTGTCTTCTTTCTATAAACGGGCAAATAAAAACACAAAAACATGAACAAACACTAAATTTCTAGACATAGTTCACAAAGCTCAAACAACATTTAATCTAAGGTAAAGTTTAGACTTCCTGTGGTCAGATTATAAGAATCTTTTGATTCCCTTACAACTTCTTAACAAGGTTTATTTAACAAGCGGTTATGTTAGATTATTTAATCTCTTCACTGTATAAAGTGCAAACAAAGGCCTTCAGCATATCAACATGTGAAAGAAAACCAAATGGCACTAGTTTATGGAGATGATCACTGACTGCTTTCCTTTATATTCACCAACAAGGTAATCATTCTGTGAAAAGTCTTAGAAACATGGAAATTAGGTGCAGGAGTAGGCCATTCGGCCCTTTGAGCCTGCACCGCCATTCAATATGATCATGGCTGATCATCCAACTCAGTATCCCGTACCTGCTTTCTCTCCATACCCTCTGATCCCCTTAGCCACAAGGGCCACATCTAACTCCCTCTTAAATATAGCCAATGAACTGGCCTCGACTACCCTCTGCGACAGAGAGTTCCAGAGATTCACCACTCTCTGTGTGAAAAAAGTTCTTCTCATCTCGGTTTTAAAGGATTTCCCCCTTATCCTTAAGCTGTGACCCCTTGTCCTGGACTTCCCCAACATCGGGAGCAATCTTCCTGCATCTAGCCTGTCCAACCCCTTAAGAATTTTGTAAGTTTCTATAAGATCCCCTCTCAATCTCCTAAATTCTAGAGAGTATAAACCAAGTCTATCCAGTCTTTCTTCATAAGACAGTCCTGACCCATCCCAGGAATCAGTCTGGTGAACCTTCTCTGCACTCCCTCTATGGCAATAATGTCCTTCCTCAGATTTGGAGACCAAAACTGTACGCAATACTCCAGGTGTGGTCACACCAAGACCCTGTACAACTGCAGTAGAAACCTCCCTGCTCCTATAAGTCTTGAACTAATATATTTTAGAAAATACAAAGGGCATAGTGGGAAAATGCACATTCTCCATGAGGAAGAACATAATGCAACAAATTAACAATGTACAAAACTTAATTAGAAATGGATGAGGTTATGAGGTTTTATAGGCTATTTTCCAACCACTCCATTCATTGAAAGCTACACTGGAAAGAGTACAGATCAAAAATACCAAAATGTATCAAGGCTGAGATTCTATAAAAAACAATCATTCAAGCAGGAGAAAGTAAACATTAAAGAGCAGAATTGGGAATATCTTGAGTTGATGGGATTGGTTGCGATTAACATCGCAACCAATTAGTGCGAAAGAGGTGGATGAAAAGATCTGTTTCCATGCTCAATGAACCATAATTATTTGAAAAGGGAAATATTCAAAGTTATCAAGAGCCCTGATAGTAATTTGTGGCACAAGTTCAATATGATGAACAATAGCGCAAGCTCTCGACTGTCACTTCCATTTAAAATGGTCATCCAAACGGGTATGTGTAGCCAAATTAGGATGGAATTTTGGGAGCACAATATTCCCCAGTTGTCAAGTCCATTGGGTTGAGTTGGGACACCAAGGACAAAGGATAATGGACATTTATTGTCACACACACACACCAATTGGTGTAGTGAAATTTGAGTTGCCATTTACGGCACACAAATAAAAATAAAACACAACATTAAAGAATTTAACATTGAACATAAAAACATCCCCCCACAATGATTCCCACTGTGAAGGAAGGCAACAAAGTCCAGTCCTCTTCCTCTTGTTCACCCATGGTCGAGCCTATTGAGGCCTCCGCTCTCACCGCGATAGTGGCCCGATGTTACAGGCCCTCTCGCCGGTTGATGGAGCTCCGGCGTCGGGAGAACACTCTCAGCCACTCCCTCCCCGGAGACCGCGGCTCCCGAAGTCCACAGGCTGCGCTGGTCGGGGCTCCAACACTGGTGATCTCGGCTCCCCAGACTCCTCGGTGTTTAAACCCAGCGCCGCCCGCAGCTGGACGCTCCGCAACCACAGCTCCATGATGTAGAAGTCGGCGGTCTCAGCACTCTGGAGCTTACCACACGGCAACCCGGGTAAGGCATCGCCCACCCTGCAATGGTGCTTCAGCGCCGTGCCGAAGCTGAGGTTCTGGCCGGTCCCGGCAGGAAACGCTGCTCCAGTCCCGTTGGTAGGCCGCGAGGAAGGGGCAAAGATGCGGCTCGGAGGAAAGCCGCATCTCTGACCAGGTAGGGACTGAGAACTACAGTTTCTCCCCCCCCCCACCCCACCCACGGAACTCGACCTAGACCATAAAAAAAACAAAAACTGCAAACAACACCATACTCGACTTCCTCCCTGTGCAAATAAACACCCCACAGGACAAATAAAGCCAAACATTATCTGGTAACCTTAGAACCTGCCAGAGAATCTTTGATTCCCAGACCCAGGTAACAAGGTGTATTTTACAAGCGTTGGTTTTCCAACACACTAAAGTGTAAAAAAGGGCGAAAGGACAAATAACTGCAGGCAGGAAAGCCATACTCGACGGCGCCCCCACTTACATGAGTGCAATGTTTAAGTCACCAAGGGTACCATTCTCTCTGCTGCCCCTGTTGGAGGGAGGGGGAGGGACTATAAAACCTGGAAGTGGCGTGCCTCACTCACTCTCTGCAAGATGGATGAAACCAAGAGTCACGTCTCTCTGAATAACACTGAACAAATGTTTACACAACTGTGAGTACCCTTAATGTGGTTTGAAAATGAAAATATGGTTTGTTTGAAGTAAAAAGGCACTGCCTGCAAATGGTTGTTTGGATGCTTTGGCTTGAAGTTGAAAGGCACTACTTACTGCAAATGGTGGCATGAAGTTGAAAGTCACTACTTACTGCAAATGATGGCTTGGGTGATTTGCTTGAAGTTGAAAGGCACTACTTACTGCAAATGGCAGCTTGGGTGCTTTGGCTTGAAGTTAAAAGGCACTACTGCAAATGCATTTACTTCCTGTTTGCACTGTATATTGATTTTAGATAAAATGCTACACTTACAGCTGTGATTTATGGCCATCTTAGCCCCCCCCCCCCCCTCTGCTGAGCAGGTGCAGAGAATTCTTCCCATCAATGAAAAATAAGTGTTATTAGCGTTTTAAAATGTTGAGAATCTCTCCTGTCAATCACGCCCTGAAAGCCCCACCTTTTCCAGTGGGAGGGGTTATAAAACCCAGAAGTGTGGGTGTGGCTCAGTCTCTGAATGATGGGGGAGGGAGAGGTCATGACTCTATCTGAGCTGTGAATCAACTGAACACACTGAATGTCTACTGAACTGTGAGGTTGGTGTTTTGTGTGGTTTTATGGTGGTTTCACCCTGCATGAAATGGTATGAAGCTGCATTTGAATTTGGTGGCCTTGGACCCTGCTTGAAGTGGAATAAAACTGCACTGAATTTGGTGGCCTTGCACCCTGCTGAAAGTGGTAAGAAACTGCACTTGAATTTGGTGGCCTTGAACCCTGCTTGAAATGATAGGAACATGGATTTGAATTTGGTGGACTTGCACCCTGCTTGAAATGGAATTTCAAGGAATAGTCATGAGTCAACTGCCAGCCCACCAGCCATGGGTGAGCTACCAGCAGATCAGGCTTGAGGGAATGAGCTGCCACCCCAAGAACCTATGCGAGCACTCCAGAAAGCCCCCCCACTGGCCACTAATATTGGAATTGGTGGAGAGGTGGAATATTGCGTCGGGGGAACCAGCCCTCCCGTGTGAACATGGGACCCAACGGGTCCCACTTAGTCTAGTATAGTTATATATTCATATATGAATACACACTGGTTTGTTTCCTCCTTTATAACATTGTTTACAGAGTACATATTGTGTTGTGCTGCTGCAAGTAAAGATTTCATTGTTCTAACTGGGACGTGAGAGAATAAAACACTCTTGACTTACTCCGCTAATGTGTGGAATGGAACTAGTGTAAGGGTGATCGGTGGTCAGCGTGGACTTGGTGGGTTGAAGGGCATGTTTCCACACTGTATCTTTAAATTAAATTAAAAACACTATAACCAGAGGGAGTCTAAAGAAGAATCTCTACCCGAAACGTCACCCAATTTTTTTCTATCCAGAGTTGCTGGCTGCTCCATGGAGTTCCCTTGCACAATTAAAGCATGGAATAGTCTTCACCCTACCATAGTTACCCAACCAAATGCAACTAAATTTAAGGTACCTCTTTTTTCCCCCAAGAACCCTCTTTTGCTTAAGTCCAAGTCAAGAGTCAAGAGGGTATTGTCATGTGTCCCAGATAGGACAATGAAATTCTTGCTTGCAGGTGCAGTAGCATCTATGGAGTGAAGGAAATGGGTAACGTTTTGGGCCGAAACCCTTCTTCAGACCAATGCAAGGTTGGGTGGCGGGAAGAAGAAAGGAAGAGGAAGAGCCAGAGGGCTGAGGGAGAGCTGAGAAGGCGGGGGGGCGAGACAGCAAGGGCTACCGGAAATTGGAGGTCAATGTTCAGACTACCCAAGCGGAATATGAGGTGCTGCTCCTCCAGTTGCAAAATGCAATAGGCTGTAATTGTTCAGCCCTCCACCACCTCCAGTTTAAATTCCATTTAGAATATTTATGGAGGACCAGGAAACCAGAAGCAAGAGTTACGCCAGATCCAGGGTCAGGGGGTGATTCTGCGTTGGTTTTCAGCAGTCGTGGTGAGGCGGCGACCGGACAGCAATGGCGGCCAGATCTCCCACAATTTAAAGCAAGGGAGAAAGTGCCCAGTGCCGACCAGTTGGCGTGACAGTGCACATGCGTAGAGCGGCCGATGGATGTGTTGGTCGTGGAAGTGCGCATGTGCAGGGGGGAGGACGTGCTGGCCGTAGCAGTGCACATGTGCAAGGCGGCCGGTCGTGCTGGCGGATGAGGAATGAGCGGAGACCCGGCAGCCCGGACACAGATGATGGGCGGAGGCAGAGATTGACAGAGATAGAGAGGGGGGCCCGCTCAGAGTTGAACGGCAGATGTCCACTCTTGGCCGGATGACCCCTAGATTTCAAGGCCCAAGGCTTGAGCCTATGAAGCCTAGTGGTAAATCCGGCTCCGAGGCCCCCATAGATCTCAAGGCCCTAAGCTTAAGCTTGTCAACCTTATACGTAAACCCGGCCCCGACTTTCAGCAGCTGGCAGGAGAGAATTCCATATCTATTGTAATGCTATCTCTTCTCATTCTTCCTGCAAGGGGTTAATACTACATCACAGAGAAAAACACCAACCTGACTTGTTGAACTGGTTTCTGTGTTACTACATTCTTCTTTATTCCGTAAAGTGCACTTTGATGACACATCTTACCACAAATAGAAAGGTTATTCCCCGAAAAGGGGATATGTAGCCATATCCCCTGTTCAAGGGTACGTTTAAAAAAAAATGGAACTATGTAATTTCAGGTCAGTGACTTTAAGGGATACAAATGTTAATCACTTTCAGAACAGTAAATGCTTTAAATTTAAGAACCACAATTGATATCTAATCCATTGCCATTAAAGGGTTAACAGAAACTGTGTTTCATTTGCAACTCGAACACAGTAGAGCGAAACAATCTGTTATTGCACAACACATCCAATAACTGCACGCTACCTTTGCTACAAATGCTTATTCTACACCAACTAGTTAACAATTGCCTGCAATAAATATTATGTTATTGAAGTTGGATCACAATCACAATCTTCCAATCATAATTTCCATGAGGCTATATATGAATTGTACAGAAAATTCAAATAATAATAATAATGTTTATTTATATAGCACTTTTCAACAAAACCAGTATTTGAACCAAAGTGCTTTACAGAGATTGATTAAATTAATTGAACAGATCATAAATATCTCATTTAATTTAATAAAGGAGTGTATTATAACCAATAAATTAATATAAGAAAATACAGAAATGACAAAATAAAAATCACATTATATTTGAAAAATTTGAAGTGATAGCAAGAATAATATAAAAGGCAAACAAGAGATCAGGGATCTACTCTGGCAAGTCCTTGTTCAGTAATCCTTCTTAAACATAAAAAGTATTTACAGATAGTTTAAATATTCTAATATACTGTGGTTAGGATCATTTCAGACAGGGTTCTGAAGCAATTCATTATCCAGAGTTGGGGATGGCAAAGATACCAATGCTCCCAGTTCTCAGTGTTTGTTAGCAATACCCAGCCTGGAAAACATATTTCCAGTAAAGTTAGGATCAAGCTTCTTATTTGAAAGGTTGACAGTTAATTTGCTGATTTTAATATTTCGCACCGAAGATTCATCACAAAAGAAATACTATTACAAAGTCTTTGGAGTAAAAAGATTTGGTGCAGAAAAATCAAAAGTGAATTAATGTTCTTATGGAAATATAGTTTCGATAAATGACAAAGGCATACATCGATTATAACATTGTGGTTTTACGTAAATGCACTATTTAACAATATAGTTATTGAGCAGGGATTGTTTGTTCCACATCTTATTCGTTATTTTTTAAAGGTTTAAAACCCATAAAAAGGTCACCATGTTTTGAATGGCAAGCAAAGCATAATGGTAATTAATTTTTAATGATAAGCAGTCAACTTTTATTATACATCTTTAAATTATGCCAATGTACCAGGAAGCACAGAACTTATAATTACATGCAAAGAAGACATGAAACAAGATGAATTCCGCCAAAAGGAGCAGCCTCCCAGTATCCACTTTGTCAAGACCCCCACATCATTTACATGCTTAATCAGATCTACTTTCAACCTTCTCGTTTCCAGTTTAGTTTATTATTATTGTCACGTATATCGAGGTTCAGTGAAAATCTTTTTGTTGCGTGTATCCAGTCACAGAAAAGACTACACGATTACAATGAAGTCATTCACAGTACAGATTTATTGCAAGATAAAGTTTGATTAACGATAGTTCAAAGGTGGCCAATGAGGCAGATCGGAGCGTAGGAAAGAACTGCAGATGCTGATTTAAATCAAAGGTAGACATAAAATGCTGGAGTAACTCAGCGGATCAGGCAGCATCTCTGGAGAGCAGTAGACAGGAGGTCAGGACCACACTCTAGCTGGTGAGAGGGTGGTTCAGTTGCCCGATAATAACCGAGAAGAAACTGTTCCTGAATCTAGAAGTATGGATTACCAAACTTCTGTACCTCTTTCCTGATGGGAAAGGGAAGAGGGAGTGGCCAGGGTGAGACTGGTCTTTGATTATGCCTGTGGCCTTGCCGAGTCAATGGAAGGGAACACTAACTTTCTCTCCCATTCCCACACTGACCTTTCTGTCCTGGGCCTACTCCATTGTCAAGAGTGAGGCCCAGCTCAAATTGGAAGAACAGGACCTCGTATTTCTCTTGGGCAGCTTACAACCCAGCAATATGAATATTGACTTCTGTAAATTCAAGTAAACCTTACTTTCTCTCTCTCCATCCCTCCCCCTTCCCAGTTCTCCGACCCAGTCTGACTGTCCAATTACATTTTATCTGTGTGCTTTATTACCTTCTCCTAGCTAACAATGATTTATTCTACATTTTCCTTGATCTCCACCCCCCTTTGATGTCTCGTTCTCACACCTTACACTTCCTTCTCTGTATATCCCCCTTCATGTTCCCCCTCACCTGACTCGGTCTGAAGAAGGGTCTTGACCCAAAAGGTCACCCATTCCTTCTCTCCAGAGATGCTGCCTGTCCTGCTGAGTTACTCCAACATTTTATGTCTATCAATGGAAGGGAGGTTGGTTTGCATGATGATCTTGCCTACATCCACTACTCCCTGCAATTTCTTGCAGTCTTGGGTGGAGCTGAACCCAAACCAGGCAGTGATGCATCCCGATAAAATGCTTTCTATGACGCATCTGTAGAGGTTAGTGAGGGTTGTTGAGGCATTGATGTTTCTTCTTAGTCATTGAAAGCAGTCCTAGCCTCTTCAATTTATCATTGTACTATGGTCTGTCATCTTAGCAACTGATCACAGAACTCTCCCCTGGATCTTCTCCAGTGCCTCCAGACCCTTCCAGTAATAAGGCAAACATAATTGAACACAATACTCCAGCTGAGGATGGAGCAATATTTTAAACAATTAACACATTATTGGATATGGGAAGAAATGGAGAATCTGGGGAAAACCCATGTGATCACAGGGAGCCAATGTATACTTCACCCAGATAGCACCAGAGGTCTATGTCAAGCCCAGGTTGCTGAAGTTGCGAAAGAGTTGCGCTAACTGCGGTACCATTTCAGTGACGCTTTTGTCCCTCCCCCTGAAAAGCAATGACCCAAATAAAATTCATCTTTTCTCCGAGGTGCAGTATATCACATTTGACTCCTTAAATCCTTTGCAGTCTTACAGAGTCAACCAGGGTATCCTAATAATGTCGTCCCACAAGTGTTTCCCTGACTGCTACTATGCAAACTTGATGCTGCTTTAGCCTTTCAAGTACCTGCATCAATGGCTTTCCTTCCAACCTGTAAACATTTAAAGTTTTTAAGTATGCTACCAGACTATTCATGTAGGAAGGAACTGCAGATGCTGGTTTAAACCAAAGGTATGCACAAAAAGCTGGTGTAACTCAGCGGGACAGGCAGCATCTCTGGAGAGAAGGAATGGGAGAATGAAGAAGGGTCTTGACCCGAAATGTCACCCATTCTTTCTCCTCAGAGATGCTGCCTGTCCCCGCTGAGTTACTCCAGCTTTTTATGTCTATCTACCAGACTATTCTACAGGCTGTTGACCCACTGCACTATTTGGTGACATAGGATCGATCTTCTTCCAGCTCCAAGGTTCTAGGTTCAAGTCCCTTTGGAGAGACACAAACATTACAATCAAATCTTAACACTACATCCAGTACTGAGGGAATAGTGTGTCGTCAGAAGTACTACCTATCAGATTAGATAAGAAACCAAAATATTAAAAATGATGTAGCAAACCATTCATACTTTTTCAGAGGTTGAGAGTATCGTGATTTCTATTTCCTTAATCAAAATTGGTGAAGAAATTTGTGTGATCATTTATACATTTGCTATTACTGAGTGCCAGATTCTATTTTTTGTAACATGGCCAAACTCTATTCAATCTCAGCTCACGTTATGTTGAAACTCTCCCACTTATGTAATTATTCTCATCTCCAGGCATTACATTTGTGGTTATCTCTTGGCTTGTCTCCCAAGATTCACCTTGCAGAATTAAACTTACAAAGATATCTACTGCCTGTATTCTACACACTGATCTTCACACTCGTTAGCACATCTCCAGAACTGCAAATGTGTTATCCAGTTGTAATCCTTTTTATGGGTTCACTATCCATCTCTAACAATCTTGAGTTCTATAATTTCTAAGATATGATGCCATTGTGGCTTTTCCTTAGTTCAATAACCAATTATTTTGTCTTAAGAGCTAGGTTGTTGCCCCGAGTCCATGATAAAAGGTTTTTAATCACTTTCCTCAATCACATCCCATGTCCCATCAATGTTGTAGATCAAGCAGACAACAGTGGTATCATTGGCAAGCTTATAAATTGAGTTTGCGTTGTACTTGGCCACACTGACATGGATGTATTAGAACAACTGATTGAGCACACAACCCTGATAGAGCAAGTGTCTGAGCACACCACGCTAAAGAGCAAACGTCTCGAGGGTCAGAGTATAATGGCTTGATTGTGTCCACAGACAATATGATTTGAATGGATAGCATGCAAACAAAGTTTTCCACTCATATAATAATGAATAAATACCATTGTCAATACTTTCCTCCTGAAATTGATCTCCCAAATTGCAACATCTCACACTTGTCAAGATTAAACTCGATCTGAGATTTCTCTTCACATATTTCCAACTGGTCTCTATTCTTTCACAACCTTCCTCACTATCTAAAACACCACAATTTTTTGTGCCATCCAGAAACGTATTAATCAGCCCACTTACATTTTTGTCCGTACCATTTATAAATAATGCACAAGCGACAGACATCCTTATATTGATCCCTGCAGAACATTGGCCACAGATCTGCAGTCCAGAAAAAGACCCTCCACCACTATCTCTTCGTCTATGGTCAAACCAATATTGAATACAGTCTACCAAGTCAATTTGGATCCCATGTGCCTTAATATTTTGGAGCAGCCAACCATGAAGCACCTTCTCAAATGATTTACTAAAATCCTTGTATACAACATCCACAGCCCTACCCTCATCAATCATTTTCATCACATTCTCAAAAAACTAAATCTTAAGTTTGTAATATATGATTGGCTTGGACAGGAGACAGAGGGAAATGGTGGAAGGTTGTTTTTGCAATTGGATGCCTGTGACTTGTGGTGTCCCACGAGATTCAGTGCTGGTCCCTTGTTGTTGATAATATACATGAATGACGGATGTGAATGTGGGAGGCAAGATTATTTCACAGGTGACACAAAGATTGGTGGAGTTATTGATAATATGGAAAATAGTACTGTGTTAGCGAAATAGTCTGAACATTTTCAGATGGAGTTTAATCCAAATGTAGGGTGATGGATTTGGGGTAAACTAATGAGACTCAAATATACACTGTGAATGGTAAAGTGTTGGGAAGCATTGAGAAAAAGAGAAACTTAGACTGATAATATAGTTGTGAAGGTATATGTGTCTTTTTACAATACTGGAGAGATTGTGAGGAACAAGATTATTATACAGTTTTTTACACCAATACACTGTTCTTAACAAAAAATTACCTATCATGTGAAATCTTATTGACATCTTAACAGATAGAAATTAGATAACTTCAAGATTGAAAGTCAAAAACTTTTTTTGTTTTTTTTTTTGTTAGAAGTACAATAATGTGGTACCACAGTACCTAATACTTATTGACATATTACATTTCATATACAACTTCTTATTTTTAATTTAATAATAAAACAGGAGTAAGGAAGAAAAGAGTAGAAAAAGAGAGATTATCATAGAGTGGTGTGTGAAATAGTAAGATAGCCTGGAAGAAGAACGCGAAGAGAGAGAGATAGAAAAGAAGAAGTGAAAAGAGAAAGAGAAAGAAACAAAGTAGAAATCGATGTACCTATTTAATGTTCTTGGCCACCCGTCACCTAAAAACCTTTTTAATGCAGATGTTTTACCACCAATTTGGACACAAAAAATATGACATTAAAAACTCTGCCACATTTAGTCATGAATATTTAATTCATAAATAAACTTCATATGGCCCCTCATACATATACGTTTTGATAATTATGTAAATATCTTCATCAATACCAGGAGAAAAATACAGTAACATGAAGATAATACAGTACAGTAAAGATCCCGTAACGGTCGTTGTGCTTGGTGTCTATTGTCATAACGACCATCATCGGGGTCGGTACCTCCGTAAATCACGGAGGCTCCAAACCTCTAAAGCTTTTCAAAAACTCAACGAGGTATCCTTTGGTAGTAGCAATTTTTGGGAGAGTTCATTATTTTTTCTTATTTTCCAAATTAATATATCAAATACATTGTGGTGTCAAAAACGCAACAACTGTTTACGATATATTTCCCAACTTTTTTAAATCAATTAAAAAAAAATTTGGACATAAATTGGTCATTAAAACTAAGAAACTGAGCCACTCAATTTTGCAACACACTGTCTCTTGTTTACCTTTCGTACAGACCAAGTCACTAACTTCATTTCTTCGTGTCAACTTTGGGAAGCTCCGCAACGCCCGTTACATTTTACTTACTAAAAAACTCAGCCCAAATCAAATGTTCTCATCGGCCATTGATATAGCTCAAATCCATAAGGTGATGATCCTTGTAATGTTCCGTTTAGATCACATTGGCGAAAATGTTTGGTTTTCGCTAATAACACAACGTTCGTTTTCTGGAACACCAAACCTTTTAGTATCCACCGCAACGTACGTTTGTGTGTATGATGTGTAACTCACGTTGCGGTGTCCATTCAGATGGATGCAGTATTCTACTACATGATCAGGTGAATGAAGTGGAAACAGTGTTTGCAATTTTATCATTCCATGTGGTATTTTATCGTTCCATGTGCAGCGTAGGTTTACAAGGTTAATTCCCGGGATGGCAGGACTGTCATATGCTGAGAGAATGAAGCAGCTGGGCTTGTACACTCTGGAGTTTAGAAGGTTGAGGGAGGATCTCATTGAAACATAAGAATGTTAAGGGCTTGGACACGCTAGAGGCAGGAAACATGTTCCCGATGTTGGGGGAGTCCAGAACCAGTGGCCACAGTTTAAGAATAAGGAGATAGCCATTTATAACGGAGACAAGGAAACACATTTTCTCACAGAGAGTGGTGAGTGTGGAATTCTCTGCCTCAGTGGAGGCAGGTTCTCTGGATGCTTTCAAGAGAGAGCTAGATAGGGCTTTTAAAAATAGCGGAGTCAGGGGATATGGGGAGAAGGCAGGAACGGGGTACTGATTGGGGATGATCAGCCATAATCACATTGAATGGCAGTGCTGACTCGAAGTACCAAATGGCCTACTCCTGCACCTATTGTCTATTGTGTTCATAAACAGAGAAAGGAATAAGAAATACGTGCACTTACTGTGCCAACCAGGTCACTGGTGGACACCATGCGACAACCGTTACACAATGTACTTGTGTATTCTGATGCCATTTACAGAAACTTGCCATCAATATACTATTTTTTCTTATATTTTTTGTTGATATTATGTTAGTCATGAACCCAATAAAGTGCTTGTCAAGTTTTTTGAAGGAATTTGAAATTTGACCCTTTCTGTCACATTTTTGTGTGCAGTATTGTAAAAAGACACATATGGAATACTGCCTTTATTATGCAGGGGATTGAATACTGAAGTAGGGTGGTTATACTCCACCTTTATAAAACCTGGTCAGACCACAATGGAAATACTGTGTGCAATAGGAAGAATGTGATAGCACTAGAAAGAATGCGGAAGGGATTAATCAAGATGTTGCCTGGTTCAGTTACAAGGAGAGACTGGAGAAGCTAGTTCCATTTTCTCTTGAGCAGAGGAGATTGAGGGGACATGAACGAGATAGAGTATATCAAATTATGAGGGGCCTGTAGCTTCTAGACCCCATATCAGAGGTAGGTAAAACTAGAGGACATAGTTTTAGGGCAACAGGGAAAAGATTAGAGGGATACTAGATCTTCTTCATTAAGAGAGTGCCAAGTATGGTGTGTACTGCTTGAAAGAATGATTAAAGCTGGTTCACGGAAAAGTATTTAAAAGTGTCTAGATGTTAAGCATGAAAGACTATGGACAAATGCTGAGCTTAATAAGGAAGGGTACACAGTGGGCCAAATGGTCTGTGTTCATGTACTTTTTCAACGGCTCTGCCTCAACAATTCAGAATACGTGAAGCAAAAAGTACATAAACAGAGCATTTATATTAAATTAAAACACGGAAGAATTGGGGTGAAATTTTACAACTCAGCTGTTACTGGTGACGTACGCTTACAGGAACTGATGAAGTTGGTTGATAAGCAGTGACACGGCACATCAAAAGGCTGACATACATCCCACTATATATAATCCTATAATAACTCTGTTTAAACTGGATTCCAGTAGAGCTCTCACTGCAGGCAATGGATCCCACACACTGGGTGACGTGCCAGTATATTAAACTGCATTGTAGCCAGGCTAATGACCAAGCTATTGAACGAGCTACTGAAATATGTTATTGAGTTTTGTAAGACAGGTCTTGCAAAATAATCAGCCATAATCCAATAAAAGATTTGAGAGACTAAAAAGATCATTGTTCTCATTTATTCAGTATGAAGTAATCAAATCAATAAAAACAAGTCAAATGAGTACCTATCAGTTTGAATAAAGGAGTTTTGTTTGATTAAATCAAAAACATAGAAAGAAGAATTCCAAAACATCAGAAAATGGATTTTGAATGGCTGCACAAAATCATTTGGCTATTCAGCTCACAGAAAAATCTTCAGAGGCCAACAATACAAAGTGATAGCAATTAGCCAAAAACTTGACTAAAGAGCAAGGATATATTGCAGGTCTGACCAGATCCGCATCAAAGCAGGATGCCAAATTCCAAGCCAAGGCAATTCGTTAGTATTGGGGATGAATGAATTTGAAGGAGGAAAAAAATACTTTTTGTTGGAATTTGTTTATTTTTGTTGAAGGAAGTTTTATAAGTAACTATGAACGTTAAATGTTAATCACAGCGAAGGGAGTGATTTGTTATGCAGTGCCGGGTAACATTTCAGGCTAAACAGCTCCCCTATTTTACCAACTCTGCATCTACTAGGAAATACATTTATTTTACTTAAATCATTAGCGTAGAATTATAAAATAGTACAATAAGGTTTTGGAATGATTTATAACCAAGTCACCTGAAAAATAATTGTTGTCAATTCCTGAAACCCTCCCCAGAGGTCATTCACAGAGCTGCTTGCCCAATAAAGGCTTCATCCAACTCGTTGGAACACAAAGTGCTGGCAGCATCTGTGAAGGACAAGTCTGACAGTTTATAATGATGGAGGAGTGGAGTGGAGAGTGGGGTAGAGTAGGGGTAATGTTTAACCTGAAAGGTCACCATTATTGCCGGTGAAAACCATGACCTCCATGCACTCAAATACACCTGGACCATTTCCGACATTTCCCCACAATTTCTTGACCTCACTATCTCCATCGCAGGGGATAGACTCCTGACTGACATCCACTATAAACCCACAGTCTCCCGTGGCTACCTGGACTACTTCTTCCCACCCTGCTTCCTGTAAGAACTCCATCCCCTACTCCAAATTCCTCCGTCTACGCCGTATCTGCACCCAGGGTGAGGTGCTCCACACCAGGGCATCGGAGATGTCCTCATACTTCAGGGAACGGGGGTTCCCCTCCTCTACCATAGATGCGGCTCTCACTAGGGTCTCTTCTATACCCTATGACTCTCTCAATCCCCATCCCCCCCCACTCGTAACAAGGGCAGAGTCCCCCTTGTCCTCGCCTTCCACCCTATCAGCCGTCACGTACAACAAATAATCTTCCGTCATTTTCGCCACCTCCAACGTGACCCCACCACTTGCCATTTCCTCCCATCTCCTCCCCCGTCTGCTTTCTGCAGAGAGCACTCCCTCCATAACTCCCGGGTCAATTCGTCCCTTCCCACCCGAACCACCCCCTCTCCGGACACTTTCCCTTGCAACCGCAAGAAATGCTACACTTGTCGCTTTACCTACCCGCTTGACTCCATTCAAGGACCCAAACAGTCTTTCCAAGTGCGGCAGAGGTTCACCTGCACCTCCTCCAATCTCATCTATTGCATCCGCTGCTGCAAATATCAGCTGCTCTACATCGGTGAGGCTTGCCGATCGCTTCATCGAAGACCTCCGTTCGGTTTGCAGTAACCAACCTGATCTCCCAGTGGCTCAGCCCTTCAACTCCCCCTCCCATTCCGAATCCGACCTTTCTGTCCTCGGCCTGCTCCTTGGCCAGAGTGAGGACCACCGTAAATTGGAGGAGCAGCAGCTCATATTTCGCTTGGGCAGTTTGCACCCCAGCAGTATGAACATTGACCTCTAATTTCAGGTAGTCCTTACTTTTTCCTCGGCCTTCTCAGCTCTCCCTCAGCCCACTGGCTCCACCTCTGCCTTTCTTCTTCCCGCCCTCCCCCCTCGCCTTCCCATCTCACCCTCACATCAATCTGAAGAAGGGTTTTGGCGCGAAACATTGCCTATTTCCTTTGATCCATAGATGCTGCCTCACCCGCTGAGTTTCTCCAGCATTTTTGTCTACCTCCATGTACAGGAGCAGCTTCGTCCCATCAGCCATCAGGCTCTTGAACAATATAAATACTACCTAAACTTCAAATGATGTGTCTTGGTTGCAATACAGACTTCTGTTTTGCACTAATATTGTTTTTTATTGAATTTCATTTTGTTTGTTTTATTATATTATCTACTGAGTACTGTGTTTACAGACCTGTTATGCTGCTGTAAGCAAGAATCCCCCTGTTCTGTATTGAACCACCTTCATTGTGAAATAACGCGTTTGTTTATTTAGACTCTAAATTTTAGAGCTACTGAATAGAAAGGTTAACATTTTGCGGAGCTGCCATACAGATTGTGCAATAGCTCGTGATGTTATGAAAACCGTAGAATTATATCGAGCATAAAATAATTGTTTTGTTTCTTATAAAATTTCCCATTCTGTTGAAGATTCACAACCCAGATTCACAATGTTGTCTGTCCATTCTTTAGTTTAGTTTATTATTGTCAACTGTACCAAGATACAATGACAAAACGTTTTGTTGCATGTTATCCTGGCAGCAAAAAGACTAGATTACAATCAAGACTTCCACAGTGCACAGATATAGGATGAAGGATATTACCTTTAGTGCAAAATAAAGTCCAGTAAAGTCCAATTAAAGATAGTTTGAAGGTCTCCGATGAAACAGATGTGAGGTACTTCCACAGATGCTGCATGGCCCTATATCCTGTATCTGTCCTGCATCCTCTTCGCAATGCGGATGCCTTGATTGTAATCAAGTCGTCTTTCCACTAACTGGATAGCACACAACATAAAAGCTTTTCGCTGTACCTCGGTACAGGTGACGATAATACATTAAACTAAAGACCGGCTGAGTTCCTTCAGCAGTTTGTATTTTGCTCAGGATTTCAGCATCTGTAGTTCTTCGTGTCCACAACTCGTTGAGTCTGGCTTCAGTTGTCCCTCCAAGCCCAGCCCCTGTCCCTCCAGCCCCTGTCCCTGCGACTCTGGGCTCCGTGCAGCCGGCGGCCATGGCCAGCACCTGACGCGTTGTTTTCCTAAGATGGAAGCAGGGCCGACTCACCTGTGCGCAGGTGTGCCCACGTAAAGGGAACTAACTGCCAGGTAATAATGGCGAAGCCGCCGAGCTCTATTTAAAGCTCCCAACAAGTGGGAGGAGGGGAGGGGGCAATCGCTTACCTGTGGGGCCGAGCCAGAGGACCATCCAGCCCACCATCCTGTCCACGGCCATCTTCCCGCCCGGACTCCAAGCGGCGGCCGGCTCACTGCCCCAAACTCATCGCAGGTTGTTTGGAGGTGGATCGTCAGTCGCAGGGGGGGACGGGCACAATTGCTGCGGCTGCCCCGCCCGCCGTCGCCAGCAACAGCAGCAGCGGCACCTGTGAACCGGTTCGACCGGTTGTCTGCCCCGCCCCGCCCCGCGCGCCCCGGCAGCCGTTGGAGCACGTGACCGCGGAGTCTTGGCTCGAGCGAGGGAGCGAGCGCGGGAAGGAGGGCGAAGGTGAAGACGCGCCAGGGCGGCGGGCAGGAGCGTCCCACACACACACCCGGGCCGACAGCATCGAGCTGACAGGAAAGTTACAGTTGCAAACTTGGTGCTGGCAGCACCTGTTGGGGAAGGAGAATGCAAGAGAGAAAAAAACACCCCCTTGGGCTGGGGTGTGACAGAATAAAACATCTCAGTCCCGGTCCTATAATTTCAGCCCCCGGTGAGTAGCAATGTTACAAAATGTTGAGATTTTACAAATCACGTCTGCAATTTATCCCATCAGATAAAGCATAAAAAGTTTAATTTAACACCTAATTCACTTTCATATCTTCAGTATTAAAAATGTTATGGCCATTTTCATACTCGGAAATTAGCATCTTGTTCCCTGTTGCTTTTCCATTGACTTAACACAAAAGCTGTGATCGAGGACAGTCAAAAGCTCATAACTTTATTAAAAATTAAGAGAACTGAAATACATTTTCAGTTATTATAGATTGAAGCATTCTGAAACAAATATGAAATAATCTTCTTTGGATGACCTGAAATTAAAGCATATAATTAGTTAGTTACCTAATTGTAGCTAATTACAAAATTCAATTACTAGATCTAAACATCTATCCATTTCTTAAGAAAAGATTAACATTTTTAAATAGCCTAAGTGTCCAAATAACATTCACCCAGGAATTCACAATATAACATGATTTTTAAATCTCAATGTCATGAATTTATAGGCCAAATGGAAGGAATTTAGTGTTTAATTCCTGTAAATTAATAGCCATTTTAATCATCTTGCGAGTGCGATTTTGTGGAACGGGATCATATGGAACGTTGCGGTTGCAGTGAATTTAAACCCCATATCAGCAGGAAAAAAATTGCCGGTTCGTATGGGGCCTAACTCACCTTTTCGCAACGTAAAATTTGGATTAAGGTCATCCGAAGAAGGACGTTTTTATGTAAAATAAACGGCTTACCTTTAACTGTCCCGCTGTGAAATCCATCCCGTTATTGGCGTTAACGGCATTAGAAGCGGATTTTTATTTTACACCAGCGCTGAAATTGTCCCGCGGTTTTCTCAAGATCAGAACTTTAATATTATTGTATTATAGGCTGTAATTCCGTACCAGATAGGTAAATAAATTACAATTTCGAGCAATAGACCAAGTCTTTATGGAGAAGAACAGTTGCTAGCTGGTACATTGGCATATCATAATCAGTAGCATCATCACACTCCTCAGATTGTAACCAATAAGCAACTCTGTACACCTTGTTTTTCCTCAACTTTTCAATTTTGGCATTGTAAACTACAAGTTTTAGCTCTTCAAACCACGCATGACATGCCTTTCTGCCCACTACTTTCCCATTAAGAATGTCCTGTAAATTCCATTTCTTAAGAAAAGGATATTTTTTTAAATAGCCTGAGTATCCAAATAACAAACTAATCCCATTCACACAAGAATTCACAATATAACATGATTTTTAAATCTCACTGTCATGAATTTATATGCCCGATGGAAAGAATTTAATGTTTAATTCCCATGAATGAATCTAGAAACATCCACTCAATATAATCAAATTTTTTATTTTTTTGCACAATACATGGGACTAAAACTGATATTTAGTATAGAAATATTGACTATGGGTAGACAATAACACAAAATATAGACGATTTCGATGCTCTTATGACATAATTGTCCAAAAAAAGAGCATTTAAATCATCTTGCGAGTGGGTTTTTCTCGAACACGATCGATTGGAACGTTGCATTTGAACCCCATATCAGCAGGAAAAACACTGCAGGTTCGTATGGAGCCCAAATCACATTTTCGCAACGTAAAATTAGATTAAAGCCATCCCAAGAAGCAAGTTTATATGTAAAACTAGACCAAGTGCAGACCCGTTGAGTCTGTTCCCCCAACGTGCGGTTGGGGGGCGGCGGCATGCAACGTCACACACACTAACTATCCCCGCCCCCCCCGCATTCACGCTACTTACCCCCTTGATATTATATTAATATTATTAATTTGCTCCTTTTACCCCATAACCACCCTATCTACTGACGCATAGCCCCCAACTTGCAGTCACATCTAGAGAGGGGGGGAGTGTGAGAGTGAGGGCAGAGAGAGAAGGGGGTAGAGAGTGAGGGCAGAGACAGAAGGGGCAGAGACAGAGAGAGAGACAGAAACACAGAGAGAGGGGCAAGAGGGAGAGGGGGGTGGAGAGGAGGAGAAGCGGAAGGGTGGGTGAGGGGGGAAAGGTGGGGGAGGAGGGGAGGGAGAGAGAGGGGTGCTGAGAAGGGGGAGAGGTGGGGCGCAGGGAGGGTGGAGGGAGGGGGGTGTGGACGGGATGGGGGTTAGGGGAGGGGAGAGAGAGAGAGGGGGGTGGAGGGTAGGGGGTTTAGGGGAGGGTGGGGGGGGGGGGAGGGGGGGGGAGAGAGAGAGGGGGGGGGTGCTGAGAGGGGGGTGAAGTGAGGGGGGTGGGGGAGGTGGGGAGCAGGGAGGGGGAGGGAGGGTGGAGGGAAGGGGGTAGGGGGGTGTGTGGAGGGGAGGGGGGTTTTAGGGAGGGATGGTGGGGGAGGGGGGAGGAGGGGGGAGAAAAAGAGGGGGGGGGGGGGGGGGAGGAGGGGGGGGGGGGGGGGGAGGGGGGGAGGGGGGGGGGAGGGGGGGGGGGGGGGGGGGGGGGGGGGGGGGGGGGGGAGGGGGGAGGGGGGGGGGGAGGGGGGGGGGGGGGAGGGGGGGGGAGAGGGGAGGGGAGAGAGGAGGGGGGGGGGGAGAGGAGGGAGGGGGAGAGGGGAAGAGGAGAGAGGGGAGAGGGAGAGAGAGAGGGGAGAGAGAGAGGAGAGAGAGAGGGATAGGGAGGGAGAGAGAGAGAGAGGGGAGAGAGAGAGAGGGTTCCTTTTTACCTCAACCCAAACAACCATTTGCAGACAGTGCTTTCTTTCCTCAAACTAACCATATTTTCATTTTCAAACCACATTAAGGGTACTCACAGCTGTGGAGACATTTGTTCAGTGTCATTCAGAGCTCTGATTGAGGCACACCACTTGCAGAGACTGATTGAGGCACACCACTTCCTGGTTTTATAGTCCCCTCCCCTCCCTCCAGCAGGGGCAGCAGAGAGAATGGGGAATTTTGTAAAAACATTAATATCTCTATCATATTTCATCAATGGGAAAAATCCTCGGCACACATCCGGCGGAGGGGGGCTCTGAGCGAGGTGGCCAAAAATGACGGCCGTAGGTGGCGGCGTTCTCTCGGAAATCGCAGCACAGAAGGCCCAAACCGGTCAAGAACAGACTTTTAGTAATATAGATAGATAGATAGATAAACGACTTACCCTTTGTTTTGTCCCATTCATGCGATCCGTCACATTGTAGGCGTTGAAGGCGTTAGAAGTCGCTTTTTAGGCAGGAGAAAACTGGATTTTAATCCCCCCCCCCCCAAAGGCGGCAAAGTCGCGCACACAGCCAGTGGCAGAACTGCAGCACCGATGAAGGTATGTTTTGTAACATCGCTACTCAGTAGTCCCACTCAGTTTGTTACACAGACCTGAATACATCTGTGCTAGACACAGGCACAGTGTGTATGAGGAGAAAAACAAACTAAATTTCAGGGGACATTTCATTCATCATCGTAGCCCATGTGAACACAATGTCACTATTTTAATTAAGAACAGAAAGCTAATTCAATGGACATTATTTATTTATTTATTAGTTATTTATTTATTTTGGACAGAATAAAAGAATAAAAAGCAAATGTGAAACAGCATACAAAAAACAAAACACAAATATTTATAAAGTGTCATAAACAATATCTATAAATAAATGAAATCATATGTGTCTGAAAAGGAGCAGGAAGAAGCCAAAGCTTATTAATTCCCACCCCTTATTCAACTGCTTGTAATTATCTCATACAAATTTAGCAGCAAAAATTACACCATATGTACACCAGCCACTATATGTACACCAAATTATTTACATTTGAACACTAATCAAATATTTACAAAGCCTACAAAAAAGAAAAAAAGAAAAAGAAAAGAAAAAAAAACCCGCAAATACTATACAGCATCTTAGTCATATTTACAACCCATCACTCTATAATCACCCTTCCCAATACAATCAGTATAACAAATATCACAATCACTTATCCTCATCCCAATATCCTTCTAAACAAGTGTTTTTGTACATCTTTTTAAACTGAATTATGCTTGTGCTAAGTTTTATCTCCTGTTCCAGACCATTCCACAAATTCACACCACAGATTGCTATGCGCATACTTTTAATAGTTGTTCTGACATTGAGTTTTTTAAATGATGTTCCCCTCTCAAATTATACCCACCCTGTCTTTCCATAAACAGTTTTTGTATATTTCTTGGAAGTAAATTATTTCTTGCTTTGTACATGATTTGCGCATTATAATTTGATTAAGTGAAATCAATGCCAAATACCTCTGACCTTGAAATATAACTGCTCACTACCTTTAATCCCTTGAGTTCATTTAAACCAGGAAGCATGCTGAAAACGGTGTTTCCACTTTGAAGGAAATTACCTGGAATTAGGGAAATTCTGGTTGTGTTCGGGTAATTTTAGGGAAATTTAATAATTTTGGGAAATTTCCGCATCCGGCCCGCGAAGGGGTATAATGGTAATACACACAGCACTGCCGGTTTGGCGCTCAAAGGTTTAAACAGCGCTGTCAGTTTAACGCGTGGGAATTTTAACAAAGAGCCATCTGCTGCAGCGCTATGGGTTCTAAATATAGCGCTACCGGCTGCAGCGCTATGAGCTTTAAACACAGACTGTTCTGGAAAATTCTCGTATAACAATGAGTGTTTGGAATTTTCTTTCTCAGTAGAAGTTGAGCCTTTGATTATTTTTCAGGTAGTGGTAGAATTCTGGATAAGCCTAGTGGTGAAAAGTTACCAGTGGATGGTGGGATTGCAGTTACATTGGGATTGGCCTTGATTTTACAGAACGGTGGGTGGGCACAAGGGGTCTCTGAGAGGAGAGGAGGGATATGAGACAAGGGGCTGAGAGGAGAGGAGGGATATGAGGGAGAGAGGGAAAGAGGGAGGGAATAAATAAGAGAGGGAGGGAGAGAAAAAAGGAAGGGGAGAGAGAGTGGGAGGGAGGGAAAGGGGGAGAGAGAGAGGAGGGAGGGGAGAGAGGGAGAAGGAGGGAGGAAGAGAGGGAGAAGGTGGGAGAAAAGAGGGAGGGGCGCAAGGGAGGGAGGGAGGGAATAAAAGAGGGAGGGAGGGAGAGAAAAAAGGAAGGGGAGGGAGGGAGGGAGAGGGGGAGGAGGGAGAAGGGGAGAGGGGGAGAGGGAGGGAGCGAGGAAGGGAGAGAGTGGGAGGGAGGGACAAAGAGGGAGGGAGAGAAAGGTGGAGGGAGGGAGAGAGGGATGGAGGGAAGGAGAGAGTGCAGAGACTGACACATGAGAGCAGGTTGAAAAAACGAATACAACGAAAGCTGTTGTAGGCAACGAAAGCTGCCTTGCATGCAGTACAAGTGAGTAACAGAAGCAGGCAGATACGGTATAGTTACATAGATCTGTTTGCCTTGTTCTTCTTTGTGTTGTTAATGTGTATTAAGAAAATAAAACAATAGCACGTGGGAAGCATTTTTGAAAATTTCAAACAATACCATCAAATTCCAGGAAATTTGGGATTCTATTTAAGGAAAAAAATGTTGAGGTGTGGAAGCACTGGCTGCTAGTAATTCTTGTGCCTACTGGAAAATACAAACTATAAAAAAGCAAATGGTATGTTAGCATTCATAGCAAAAGGATTTGAGTATAAGATCAGGGAGGTTCTACTGCAGTTGTACAGGGTCTTGGTGAGACCACACCTGGAGTATTGCGTACAGTTTTGGTGTCCTAATTTGAGGAAAGACATTCATGCCATAGAGGGAGTACAGAGAAGGTTTGACAGACTGATTCCTGGGATGGCAGGACTTTCATATGAAGAAAGACTGGATAGACTCGGCTTGTACACGCTAGAATTTAGAAGATTGAGGGGGGATCTTATAAACTTACAAAATTCTTAAGGGGTTGGACAGGCTAGATGCAGGAAGATTATTCCCGATGTTGGGGAAGTCCAGAACTAGGGGTCACAGTTTAAGGATAAGAAGGAAGATTTTAGGACCGAGATGAGAAAATCATATTTTACACTGAGAGTGGTGAATCTGTGGAATTCTCTGCCACAGAAGGTAGTTGAGGCCAGTTCATTGGCTATATTTAAGAGGGAGTTAGATGTGGCCCTTGCGGCTAAAGGGATCAGGCGATATGGAGAGAAGGCTGGGATGGGATACTGAGTTCGATGATCAGCCATGATCATATTGAATGGCGGTGCAGGCTCGAAGGGCCGAATGGCCTACGCCTGCACCTATTTTCTATGTTTCTAAGTCAATATTCATACCGCCGGGGTGTAAGCTACCCAAGCGAAATATGAGGTGCTGTTCCTCCAATTTGCACTGGGCCTCATTCGGACAATGGAGGAGGCTCAGGAAAGAAAGGTCAGTGTAGGAATGAGAGGGGGAGTTAAAGTGTTTAGCAACTGGGAGATCAGGTAGCTTTACGGTGTTCAGCTAAACGATTGCCGAGCCCGCTCTTGGTCTCCCCGATATATAGGAGTCCACACCTGGAACAGTGGATACAGTAGATGAGGTTGGAGGAGGTGCAAATGAACCTCTGCCTCATCTGAAAAGACTGTTGGGGTCCATGGACGGAGTCAAGGGAGGAGGTATTGGGCAGTTGTTGCATCTCCTGTGGTTGCAAGGGAATGTACCTGAGGAGGGGGAGGTATGCGTCGGAAGGGATGTGTTAACCAGTGTGTTACGAAGGGAACGGTCTCTGTTGAAAGCGGAAAAGGGTGGAGATGGGAGGATGTGGCTAGTGTTGGGATCCCTCTGGATGTGGCAAAAATGTTGGACGATTATGTGCTGAATGCGACGGCTGATGGGGTGAAAGGTGAGGACTAGAGTCCCTGTTGCGACGGGTGAAAGGGAGCAAGTGGTATGAATTAATGTTCCTGGGAATGAATGTTTCTTTAGTATTGTACAATATAATTTCTACGTTTACATCAATGTTGCTAATGAAGTATTGATATATTTACTTTTGACTCAAATCAAACTTGCAGCTACACAGCAGATAAGAACTAATTGTGAAAAGTCATGAGTATTGAAGGGCAATTCTATGCTCGTTACCATGGATCCTCCGAGATAGTTAGTGTAAACTTTGCTATCAAGATAGTATTATCAACGGAGTATTACAAATTACATGTGTTTACAAAATATCAAGATTTGCATAGGCTCTGTGCCAGCAATTGCTTTGATGTAATCATGGTGCAAACACGGCTTACAGTAAACTAAATGCAGGAACACCTCTGGTTACGAATGACCTGCCTTATGGAAATCTGACTTTACACAAATTCTCCCTTGCATTCTTGAAGCTATGACTATGAATCTTGGGGTCCTTGTTCATCAGTCACTGAAGTAAGCATGCAGGTACAGCAGGCAGTGAAGAAAGCGGATGGCAGACTGTCATATGTTGATAGAATGGAGCGACTGGGCTTGTATACTCTGGAATTTAGAAGGATAAGAGGTGGATCTTATTGAAACATATAAGATTATTAAGGGTTTGGACACACTAGAGTCAGGAAACATGTTCCCGATGTTGGGGGAGTCCAGAACCAGGGGCCACAGTTTCGGAATAAGGGGCAGGCTATTTAGATTAGAGATGAGGAAAACCTTTTCACCCAGAGAGTTGTGAATCTGTGGAATTCTCTGCCTCAGAAGGCAGTGGAGGCCAATTCTCTGGATGCTTTCAAGAGAGAGTTAGATAGAGCTCTGAAAGATAGCAGTGTCAAGGTATATAGCGAGAAGGCAGGAACGGGGTATTGATTGTGGATGATCAGCCATGACCACAGTGAGTGGTGGTGCTGGCTCAAAGGGCCGAATGGCCTACTCCTGCACCTATTGTCTGTTATCTATTGAATTTGAAACGGAAACGTGTCACCGAGCTGATACCTGCATCCAAGAAGCATACAGTTAAAGAAGCTTACCGTCAGAGAGGATATGGTTGATCCCAGTGTCCACAGTGTGATCCAGACCATGTGGGTGCTCTTCTCATTTCCATCATTCCTCCACCAGGTGCTTTGGCAATTTGCAAACAGTTCAGAGCACCCAGCCCACCCGCACTCTCAGCAGCCGACTGAAAATACCACACCATGCTGAATGCAGTTTTACTTCATTTTTATTGTGCCCTGTAGAGAAACATAGAACATAGAAAATAGGTGCAGGAGTAGGCCATTCGGCTCTTCGAGCCTGCACCGCCATTCAATATGATCATGGCTGATCATCCAACTCAGTATCCTGTACCTGCCTTCTCACCATACCCCCTGAGCCCTTTAGCCACAAGGGCCACATCTAACTCCATCTTAAATATAGCCAATGAACTGGTCTCAACTACATTATGTGACAGAGAATTCCAGAGCTTTACCACTCTCTGTGTGAAAAATGTTTTTCTCATCTCGGTCCTAAAAGATTTCCCCCTTATCCTTAAACTGTGACTTCCCCAACATCGGGAACAATCTTCCTGCATCGAGCCTGTCCAACCACTTAAGAATTTTGTAAGTTTCTATAAGATCCCCCCTCAATCTTCTAAATTCTAGCGAGGACAAGCCGAGTCTATCCAGTCTTTCTTCATATGAAAGTCCTGACATCCCAGGAATCAGTCTGGTGAACCTTCTCTGTACTCCCTCGATGGCAAGAATGTCCTTCCTCAGATTAGGAGACCAAAACTGTATGCAATACTCCAGGTGTGGTCTCACCAAGACCCTGTACAACTGCAGTAGAACCTCCCTGCTCCTATACTCAAATCATTTTGCTATCCTTCTCATCATTCTAACATAATGTCCTTTTATTCCGAGGCTGTGCCCTGTGGTCCTAGATTCTCCCACTACTGGAAACATCCTCTCAGTATCCACGCTGTGTGGTCATTTCATTATTTAGTAGGTTTCAATGAGATTCCTACTGATCCTTCTAAACACGCACAAGTCCAGGCTCAAAGCCTTCAAAGGCTCCTCATACGTTAACCCACTCCTCCTTGGGATCATTCTCATCAATCTCATCTGGACTCTCTCCGATGCTGGCAAATCCCTACTCAGATATGTGGACCAAAACTGTTCACAAAACTCCAAATGCAGTCTGACTGGGTATCCTATAAAGCCTCAGCTTTGCTTCCCTGCTTTTATTTTCTAGTCCTCACAAAATAATTGCTAACATGACATTTGCCTTCCTTACTTCCGATTTAACTTGCAAATTAATCTTTCGGGACCACTCCACCAGCAGTCCCAAGTCCCTTTGCACCTCAGATTTCTGAATCCTCTCCCTATTTACAAAATAGTCTATGCCTTTAGGCCTACTATCAAAGTGCATGACTGTACACTTTGCTTCACCGTATTCCATCTTCCACCTCTTCCAACCTGTCCAAGTCCTTCTGCAGACTCCCTGCTTCCTCTACATTAGCTACTCCTCCACCTATCCTTGCTTCATCTTCAAACGGCCAAATATCCATCAATTTCCTCATCCAAATCATTGATAAACTAGTAGCCTCTCATAAAAAGTCTCTTTTTCCCACTCTTGGCCTTCTGCCATTCAGCCAACCTGCTATCCATGCAGGTATCTTCCCTCTAATACCTTGCACTCTCATCTTGTTTAGCAGCATCACATGGGGCAAGTTATCCATCTGTCATAGAGTCATACAGCATGGAAACAGGTTTGACAGCTCAATTTGGTGAGCCCAATTGTCCATGCTCACCAAATTGCCCCATCTAAGCTAGTCTCACTTGCACACATTTGACCCATATGGCTCTAAATCTTTCCTTTCATGTATCTCTCCATGTGTCTTTTTAAATGCTGTTATAGTACCTGCCACAGCCACTGTCCCTCCTCTGGCAGCTCGGACCAGAAACCCCACCATTCTCTGAGTAAAAAGTTGTCCCTTGGATTTCTAATGAATTTTTCCCTGTCACCTTAAACCTTTGTCATCTGGTTATTGATTTCCCTACTCTAGATAAAAGATTGTGCATTAATGGGAAGGGCGGTGTTTCAGATGCTAGGGGGGTGGAGGCGTGTTGTGGGTCAGGTATGGGGGGGGGGTGTCAAGTTGATTAGTGGATAATGTAAATTCTTCGCTTGTGTGTGAGTCTTGTGATTGATTTTTTCTTGCTTCGGTGAATGCAGCGCAGGTGGCAGGTAAATTGGTTCAATACTCGTCAATCAGGATGTAGGAAGGTAGGAAAACTGCTGGAGACCCTGGCGATTATACCTGTAGATATTGTGTCCAGGTACAGCTTGTAAAGGCCTGTGTTAGGAAGCAAGACATGCATCGGGATGACCTTTGCACAATCCACTGTGGCGATGAGTTCCCACTCCCCAACAACTACCCCCCCACTCCCCACCCACTCCCCCCACCCCCCCCCATGCACTCCCCCCCACCTCTTCCCACCCACTAACCCCCACTGCCACCCCCACCCCCCGCTACCACAACCCACACTCCCCCCCCCCCACCTCCCCCACTCCCACCTCTCTACTTTCCTCCTTCTGGCTCTACACTCTACAACTCTCCCAACCTGTATCACACCTTCCTTTCTTATCACTGGCCTTTGTTCCAACCCATCTGAATATCAAACCTTCCTGACCTATGCCGATCAATTACCAGCAAAGCTCTGTTCCAGCTTTCTTCTAGACACCCCACCCCCCCCCCCCCGCTTTCCCCTACAATCAGTCTGAAGAAGAGTCTTGACTGAAATATCACTTATCTGCCTTCTCCAGAGATGCTGCCTGACCTGCTGAGATACACCAGCACGTTGCATCCTTTTGTGTATTAACAAAGCATCGGCAGATCTTTTTGACCACGTAACTTCACAACGTGACTTCTTCCTGCACAAAACAAGGAATTATTTTCATAGCCAAGTTTTTCCAGTGCAAGTAAAACACCAGCTGATAGGATTTCACTTCTGAAGATGGGTCTCAACCCAAATATTCACCCATTCCTTCTCTTCAGAGATGCTGCCTTTCCCACTGAGTTACTCCAACATTTTGTGTCTATCTTTGTTAATGGAACTCAGCAGGTCAGGTAACGTCTGTGGAGGAAAATGGACAGACTATGTTTTGGATCAATCCAAATGAATGCTTCCTGGCCTGCTGAGTTCCTCTGGAGCTTTTGTTCTTTATTTCACCAAAGATCCAGCACATGCAGACCCTTGTGTCTCTGTATAAACCAGTGAGCTCTAGTAATAGAATTCAACCACTGATCACCATGTGGAAGGGCAGGAGAGATCAGGCTGAGACGGGCGTTGAGTTGCCTAAAATTGAAGAACGTGGTGTTCATACCATTGAGTTGTAAGCTGCTCAAGTGGAATACAGGTGCACAACCTTTTATCCGAAGTTCCAAATAACAAAAACCTCCGAATAGCGACATTTTTTCAGTCCTTGAAGAAAGGTCCTTGAAAACGTTCACCGAGGGCGGCCCGCAAAGGTGACAGCGGAACCTCCGGTCGGTCCTCGAAGAAAGGGGAACTAAATCCCCATTCATAAAAGAGAAGGTGAGGGTATATTGCGCGGGAGGGTTAATAATTGACAATCTGCTGCTGCCTGCCCGCTGAGTTAAAACGTTCCCACGGTAGACTCACGATACACAGTGTATCGTGAGTCTTGCATGAGAACGTTTTAACTCAGCGGGCAGGCAGCAGCAAATTGTCGCTCCCTTAAGTTTCACCCCACCTACACCCCTCTGCTTCCCAGCCATGTGTGTGACCCCTTCCCTCCCCTCTCCAGCTCCCCGCCCATTGCACCGGCGCGGGGGGTTTGCACTGTCTTCACGTCGGAGCCAGTGCCAATCACCGGAGACGTCAGGACCAACGGGACACCGGCCCCCAGGCCCACTGCAAGCACGGAGATCCCAGAGACCCACAGCCAGCAGCAGCCCAGCCCCGTTCCAATTCCAGAGGAACACGCTCCCCGTAGGGACAGAAGCTGATGGTGTGAAAGGTGCGTCTTGGTCTTGAGGTTGCGGATGAGGGGGCGCAGCTCGGGCTGTGACGTCTCCGGCCACCCCCCTGTACAGGAGCTGAGACTGGGAACTGTGGAGTTGTTTGCCGTTGCAGAGGGAGGGGGCAAGGGCGGTACAGTTCCCAGTCTCAGCCCCATTCCAGGGTGGTGACCGGAGACGTCAGGGCCAACGGGACACCGACTGCAAGCACGGAGATCCCAGAGACTCACAGCCAGCAGCAACTCTAGCCCAGCCCCGCTCCAACTCCAGAGGAACCCGGGTTGCGGATGAGGGGTGCAGCTCGGGCTGTGGGCGAACTGCCACTTGTCGCTGTAACGGCGCATCGGGGAGCGGGTTCCTGTTGGTCCTGACACCTCCGGCCATCCCCCTGGACAGGAGCTGAGAGACGTCAGGACCACCAGAAGCCGCTCCCCGATGCGCCGCTACAGCGACAAGTGGCAGTTCGCCCACAGCCCGAGCTGCGCCCCCTCATCGGGACACCGACCCCCAGGCCCACTGCAAGCACGGAGATCCCAGAGACTCACAGCCAGCAACAACTCTAGCCCAGCCCCGCTCCAACTCCAGAGGAACCCGGGTTGCGGATGAGGGGGCGCAGCTCGGGCTGTGGGCGAACTGCCACTTGTCGCCGTAGCGGCCCATCGGGGAGCGGATTCCTCTGGAGTTGGAGGGACAGGGAGACACAGCGGCTTTTGAGAATGGTGGGCAATCACTTCCAAAGTTCTGCCCACACAGTCAGTACACCTCTCCTACACTTGTCTCCCGCACTAAGATTATCTCGCAGAGAATGATCCCAGCCTAACCCTCCCTATTCTCTCCTATTCTGCAAGAAAAAACTACATTGAAGACTCAAACTCGCGATCGAGTAACTGCCGGGATCGAGGCGCAAACTCGCGACCTTGCGGATATGAGCCGAGCACTCTACCACTGAGCCAGCCGTTAAAATCTACGCTAAAAATCTTCCATTCCGAAAGCCGAAAAATGCTGAATTACGAAAAGTGTCTGGTCCCAAGGCTTTCGGATAAAAGGTTGTGCACCTGTAGGAGGTTCAGTTCTGGCTGCGTGTGTTTGGACTCTATCTAGCAAACCTGCTGTGCATGTATTTCATAGAAACATAGAGAATAGGTGCAGTAAATGAACAGAACAACAGAAAATAAATACTTGAGGAAAACCAATTGGTGGTTTGGCTGATGTTAGCTGAATAGAAATGGCACGATGAGAGCAGCTGAAATAGATGTTTAGTGGTGCCTTTTGTACTGAGTGGATTTTGGAATCATTGTATCTCACAGCAAAGACCCTTGGTACAGTGCCAGCACTTTGATGGAACTGTCCAATTAATCCCATACCCCTGCTCCTTCCCACATAACCCTTTACTTTCTTTCATCATAAATATATAGACTATTCCCTTTTGAGAGTCATTATTAGATATCCATCCACTACCCTTCCACTGAATGAATTCCACCTCGTCATTTTCACTGTGCATGAAAAAAGTCTCTAACCCCCTCGGGTTCTTTTGACAACACCTTCAATCTGTGCCCTGTGTTCGCTACCTCCCACTGGGAATCATTTCTCCTGATCTGATAGTTTTGAACATCTTTCTACAGATATCTCAGTGTCTCTGTTCATGCTAGACTTAGCGAAGCCCTCCCTATGCACAGACATACTTAGACAGACACAAATAGACACACAGGCAGACACACACAGACACACAGGCAGACACACACATAGATACACACATAGACACACACGCAGACACACACAGACACACATATAGACACACACATAGACACACACAGAGACACACACACATAGACACACACATAGACACACACACAGACGCACACATAGACACACACACACACAGACACAGACACACACACACATAGACACACACACACACACACACACACACACACACACAGACATACACATAGACATACACACACATAGACACACACACACATAGACACACACATAGACACACACATAGACACACACACATAGACACACACACACATAGACACACACATAGACATACATACACACACACACATAGACACACACACACATAGACACACACACACATAGACACACACACACATAGACACACACACACACACACACACACATAGACGCACACAAAGACGCACACATAGACACACACACACACATAGACACACACATAGACACACACATAGACACACACAAAGACATACACTACTGTGTTTATATTGCTTTACATTTCAATCCAATTGAATGTCTAATTCTATTCAGTTTATCTGTAGCAAAGAGCTCTCTGTGGTCTGCCATTACAGCTCAGAGCTGCCCTCTCCTGGGCTGGTGTACTTTAGCAGCTTGATTCACATCCAGCTGAAACCAAACCATTTAAAACACCACTTTCCAATTCCCCACAATATCCACCTGGATAGATAGCTACAATAATCCAGTGGGAATTCCTCTATGGCAGAGGCAGAAATGCTAGAGGCAGATAAACTGAAACCCGTAGGAAACACAGTGAAGCCTAATGTTTACATATTACAAACTGAGGATAACTCAGATAAGTTTTAATGTTATTCATGTTTATGTCGTTGGAGCAGAATATCTAGTCTACTCATCCATTCAATAATTTAGATTAGTTTAGTATAGAGATTCAGTGCGGAAACAGGCCCTTCGGCCCAACACGTCAGCACCGACCAGTGATCCCCGCACATAAACACTCTCCAACACACACTGGTGACAATTTACAATTTTACGGAAGCCAATTAACCTACAAACCAGTACATAGTTGGAGTGCGAGAGGAAACCAGAGCACACGGAGAAACCCCACACAGGTCACGGGGAGAATGTACAAACTCCATTTAGACAGTACCTGTGGTCAGGATTGATACCCGACTTCACAAAATGAACAACTACCAACGCAGAGTTAAAATGAGCTGGGTGTTGTGTTTGTGTACTAGTTCATAATAGTTCATAATGCACTTGCATAATCATCTGACACTGTATAAAATCACGAGAGGAAAAGATCAGGTATATCGAGTAGATGGTCCAGAGTAGGTGAATCTAGGACCAGAGGACACAGGTTTAAGGTGAAGGGGAAAAGATTTGATAGGAATCTGAGGGGTAACATTTTCACACAGAGGGTGGTGGGTGTATGGAACAAGCTGCCAGAAGAGGTAGTTGAGGCTGGGACAATCCCAGCGTTTAAGAAACAGTGAGACAGGTACATGGATAGGACAGGTTTGGAGGGATATGGACCAAACGCAGGTCCAATGTTGCACCCCTCTAGTAACACCATCTACATATTGATCAAGAAAATGTTCTTGGACAGATTTAATAACTTATACACCGTCCAACCCCTTTAAATCATGAGAGACCCAGTCAGTAGAAGAGAAGTTAAAATCTCCCATTAAAGCTACTCTATTATTTTGCAGCAACTTAAAATCTCCCTCTACACCTGATCCTCCAATTCGCGCTGACTATGGGAGGGGAGGGGAGGGGAGGGGGGGTGTCTATAATACAGCCATATCAATGTGATAATTTCCTTCCTATTTCTAAGTTTTGCCCACGTACCTCTCTGCGTTGGACCCCAGAATAGTATCTCTGTGTACTGTGGTTATGCACTCATTCTTCAAGAAGGCAAATCCTCCCATCTGTCTTCCCTTACTTGCACTTCTATTGCCCATGTAGCTTCTCAACATTGACTGTCTTGCCCTTCTCTCAGCCATATTTCTGTGATGAAAATAATATCACAGTCCCTAAGGCAAACCATGCCCTGGGTTCAATGCCTATAGCATTGAGATAAATATACAGCAAACCACCGTTGTTTCTCCTCGCATCTCCCCCGCACCCCCACAGTCCGGGTAAGACCCTTGCATCTTACAGGTTCAACAAGGTATACCAATGATCCAGAATCCGCAGGCCATACCTACATCAACTCCTCAAGAACGCTTTCATCTAAACTATCCTTTTATTCCAGTCAGTAGCATGAGGCACAGGGAATACTCCTGAGATTACCAACATTAAAGTTGTGCTTTTTAACTTCTTTCTGATCCTCGTATATTTAGCAATGTTACAAAATTTTGAGATTTAAAAAATCAAGTCTGCAAGTTATCCCATCAGATAAAGCATAACAATAAGTTTAATTTGACACCTAATTCACTTTCATATCTCAAGTAATAAAAAAGTTATGGCCATTTTCATACTCGGAAATTAGCATCTTGTTCCCTATTGATTTTCTATGGACATAACAAAAAAGCTGTGATCGAGGACAGTCAAAAGCCCATAACCTTCTTAAAAATTAAGAGAACTGAATGAAATTTTCAGTTATCATAGATTGAACCATTCTGAAACAAATATAAAATAATCTTACTTGGAGGACCTGAAATTAAAGCATATAATTAGTTAGTTACCCAATTGTAGCTAATTTCAAACTTCAATTACTAGATCTAAACATCTATCAATTTCTTAACAAATGATTAACATTTTTAAATAGCCTAAGTGTCCAAATAATATTCACAAATAATTCACAATAAAACATGATTTTTAAATCTCATTTACATCAATTTATAGGCCAAATGGAAGGAATTTAGTGTTCAATTGCTGTAAATTAAAGTCAATTTAAATCAGCTTTCTAGTGGGTTCCTGTGAACGCGCTGGTTTAGAACGTTCACATTGCGCTGGATTTGTGCCCTGAAATGCCCAGAAAAATACTGCGGGATATAAAGAGCCCAAAATGAACTATTCGCTATAGAAAACTTTATATACAGGGTTCTTAAGAAGCCCCTTTTAATGTAAAAACAAGGTACATACCTTTAATTGTTTGCTTTATAAAACCCTGGGGCTGCGAGAGGTTGCGGGTTGAGAGAGTGATTTTTAAACTACTATAACTATTATACAAGGCCATAAAAACTAATAATACATTTTGCGACGGGGTCTTCCAGCGATTTTCCGTTAATGATTTACTAGGCTGAACATTTTCGATTGCAACAGCCTAGTAAAAATCGCGTTTTAAACCCGCCCCCTCTAAACATCGCCAAAATCGCGCACACGGGGTGGGGCAGAGACTCAGACACGATTCAGGTAGGTTTTGTAACATACCTAGTATATTCGTATAACGGACAGATATTCAACAGAGGTGGCTGTCTGCTCAATGTCACACAGTGAAGGTACAAATTGGCGAAAACAGATGTTTCTGTCTTTATTTACACCGTGTATTATTCGATTAATAACACTATGAAAGTACTTCCAGAAACCATCAACGAATTCCTCGGATTCATCTCATACAAAATCTACATAGAACTTGCAAAAGGCAAAGGTGAATCCTCATAAATACGCGTCTATCGTCTTCTGTGGTCACATTGGCAATTCGCACATTTCAGCAGCTGCCTCATAACTTCACCACAAGACGCAACCAGAAGAGGGCGCTCTAGGGCTGTCTAACGTTTTGGACCAATCAGGAAGGTGAATTAAGGTGATCGCATTGATAACCAATTGATTACTGATCAATGACTTTTAAATGAAAAGAGATTTCATCTTTTGTATAATATCCTTTATTAAAATAGTTATTTTTCGAACATAACACAAAAAACATGGGACAATGCAGCACAAAAACTGACCTGTCGGCCCACACGTTCTGTGCCAAAACATGATGTCAGGCCAAACCCTTATCTGCCTGCACATAACCCATATCCCACCAATCCCCGCATATCCATGTGCCTATCCAAAAAGCACTTCACCGCCATTATCGTATTTGCCTCCACCAACACATATGACAGCCCGTTCCAAGCACATCATCCTCCGTGTAAAAAAATACTCCTCCCTTAAAAATTGCCACTCTCATCTTCAAACTATGTCCTTAAGTCTTTGACATTTCTTTGACATTTCCGCACTGAGGAAAAGGATCGGACGCTCCACCCTATCTAAGCCTCACATAGGTTTGCCTAACATACGATCACAAGCAACAGAGCGGTGTGTGGACAACAGATGGTGAGACACTTATAACCATATAACCATATAACAATTACAGCACGGAAACAGGCCATCTCGGCCCTACAAGCCCGTGCCGAACAACTTTTTTCCCTTAGTCCCACCTGCCTGCACTCATACCATAACCCTCCATTCCCTTCTCATCCATATGCCTATCCAATTTATTTTTAAATGATACCAACAAACCTGCCTCCACCACTTCCACTGGAAGCTCATTCCACACCGCTACCACTCTCTGAGTAAATAAGTTCCCCCTCATAACCATATAACAATTACAGCACGGAAACAGGCCATTTCGGCCCTACAAGTCCGTGCCGAACAAATTTTTTTTCCCTTTAGTCCCACCTGCCTGCACTCATACCATAACCCTCCATTCCTTTCTCATCCATATGCCTATCCAATTTATTTTTAAATGATACCAATGAACCTGCCTCCACCACTTCCACTGGAAGCTCATTCCACACCGCTACCACTCTCTGAGTAAAGAAGTTCCCCCTCATATTACCCCTAAACTTCTGTCCCTTAATTCTGAAGTCATGTCCTCTTGTTTGAATCTTCCCTATTCTCAAAGGGAAAAGCTTGTCCACATCAACTTTGTCTATCCCTCTTATGTTGTGTTGTTGTGTCTTGGGTCTATTTGTTTGTAATGTATGGCTGCAGAAACGGCATTTCGTTTGGACCTCAAGGGGTCCAAATGACAATTAAATGTATCTTGTATCTTGTATCTCATTTTAAAGACCTCTATCAGGTCCCCCCTTAACCTTCTGCGCTCCAGAGAATAAAGACCTAACTTATTTAACCTATCTCTGTAACTTAGTTGTTGAAACCCAGGCAACATTCTAGTAAATCTCCTCTGTACTCTCTCTAGTTTGTTGACATCCTTCCTATAATTGGGCGACCAAAGTTGTACACCTTTCTCCAGATTTGGTCTCACCAATGCCTTGTACAATTTTAACATTACATCCCAGCTTCTATACTCAATGCTCTGATTTATAAAGGCTAGCATACCAAAAGCTTTCTTTACCACCCTATCTATATGAGATTCCACCTTCAAGGAACTATGCACGGTTATACCCAGATCCCTCTGTTCAACTGTATTCTTCAATTCCCTACCATTTACCATGTACGTCCTATTTTGATTTGTCCTGCCAAGGTGTAGCACCTCACATTTATCAGCATTAAACTCCATCTGCCATCTTTCAGCCCATTTTTCCAAATGGCCTAAATCACTCTGTAGACTGGAAATCCTCTTCATTATCCACAACACCCCATATCTTGGTATCATCTGCATACTTACTAATCCAATTTACCACACCTTCATCCAGATCCAGACTTCTGGGGAGATATTCAACTTTAGCAGGGACTTTCATGGAGAAAACGTGAAACTGGTCCCAGTGGGAGTTGAGCAAACAGTGTGAAGTGATTCCTAAAAAATCCAGAGGGGAGGCGAGATTTTCTTTACCCCCAGGGAGCGCTATGTTCTGGAATTTGCTCACTGATAGTCCTGTGAATGGATAATTAACAAAGGCTCTCGAAAGAGCATTATCTACATGTTAATTTGATATAATGAAACAAATTGAAGTATGGTCCAGCTGAGGCACAGGTGAGAGAGGGCAGAGAAACAGGGGTGTGAGGGAGAATGGGGAGAGAGTGGTACTTACCTAATATTGGAACATTCAATGTTCATACCGCTGGGTTGGAAGCTACCCAAGCGAATATGTGGGTAGTTCTTTCAGTTTGCATGACACCTCACTCTGGCTATGGAGGAGGACCAGGGCCGACACGTTTATGTTGGAACGTGAAGGAGGTTAAAATGGTTAATCACCGGGAGATCCAGTAGGCCTTGGAGGATTGAGAGCAGTTGTCCGGAAAACTGTGGGCAAGACTCTGCTTGGTAAAGTTGATGTACAGGAGGTGGCATCGAGAACACCGGATACAGTAGGTGAGGTTAGAGGAGGTGCACTTGAACATCTGTATCTTCTGGGAGGACTGATGGGGTCCCTGGATGAAGGCAAGCGAGGAGATATAGGCACAGGTATTACATCTCCTGCGTTGCAGCGGAACGTACTTGGAGAGGGGCAGGTTTGGGTGGGGAGGGAGTGTGAATGGAGGTTGTGTGGAGGGAGAGGTCTCTGCGACCAGCAACATGGAGTGGAAATGGGATGATGTAACTGGGAGAGAACGCATTGGAGGTGACGGAAATGTCGATGATGCGTTGGTTGCGGAGGCTGGTGGGGAGAAAGGGGAGAATCATGGGAACTCTAACCTGGTTCCATCTGGAGGAAGAGGAGACGAGAGCAGAAATACGGACTACGAAGGAGACGCCGATGAGGAATCCATCCATGACAGCACGTGTAGGGAGGGGGGAGGGTGTGGACAATTACCACATCTCGGATGCCCTAGAATGGAAAGGCTCATCTTGGGAGCAGATGCGACTGAGACGGAGGAATTGAGAGCAGGAGTTGGCGTCTTTGGCAGTGGTGGAGTGGGAGGAAATGTGGAATAGATTACTGTGGGAGTCAGCAGGTTTGCAGAACACATACGTTTGGCCTTATTTTACTCTGTTTTCTCTCCCTATATGACCACTTGGTTACCGGTTTCATGATTTCCCAATTACCCCCTTGATGCCTATTTCCATGTACTTACTGATGAGAATTGGATTTTGCAAATTCAAAGTAAATCGTATAATCTGAATTATTATCCAATGTACATTTATCACCCTGGTCTTGATGATGTTTCCCGCTCATTACTAAGCTTTCACAATTAGACTTATGTTCTGCAATGTCTAGCCTGTGTCTTTAGCTCACATCTTGAGACCACGGGCAATCAACGTGGTGCTTTGTTTTAGTGTCTATGGGATTTGTATGTATGCTCGGACAAAATATGAACACATTAATATCGAATTCCACCTGAAGTATTTATTATGCTTGTTCAATTCTTACATTGAGCGAGATTGAAACAGTTCATTACGACACCAAAGCAAGGTAAAGCATGATAAGAACAAAGTAACATTCATTTTAACCTGCACAATCTTAAGCATTTACATGGAATGTATAAAAACGCTTACAAATTCAAATTAACATGCTTTTATTGATTAGGAAAAAAAAGATCTTTCTTCCAGAAGAAGAATGACGATTAAATATGTTTTTCTACACCTGTCCAGAGAGCAGAGAACATGTTTTCTTCCAAGGTTTAGGGCAAAAAATCAAACCAAGTGGTTTAAAATGAAGTCAAAGATTCTGCTTGTGATAAGTTGGCGAGTGATATCAATGCTGTGAAGATCTGCTTGTCGATCTTGCAGGAAAGGTGAAAGGCACGTGCTGTCTGATGAAACGCCGAGCGTTTTCACCATTTTAAGCCAGGCTTTGGAAACAAGGTATCACGCTAGATTCACCTGGGAAATAAAACAAAGCAAATATTATTGGGCCAGCTAAAATCAAGATATAACATGAATTAAAAAATGATTTTCGTAATATTCGAGTCATGGAGTCATACAGCCCTGAAACAAGATATTTAACTTAACTCGTCAATTCCAACCAAAGATCCCACCTTAGCTGCTCCCACTTGCCCACGTTTGGCTCATACCCATTTAACCTAACCTGCCCATGTACCTGTCCAAGTATTGTTTAGAAGCGGTTACATTGCCAGTCTCAACTACCTCCAGCTCGTTCCACGTATCGTCAACCATCTGAAATAAAAGTTTGCCCTGTCACCTTAAATCTACCACTCTCCCCTTAAACCTATGTACAGTAATTCTTGATATCCTTTCTCTAGCTAAAAGGCACTGTACTTTTGCCCTATCCGGTCCCCTCATCATCTTATACACCTCTATTAGATAACCCTCAGCCTCGTTCTCTCCAAGGAACAATGCCCTAATCTGGCCAGCCTTTCCCTTGATCTCAGCCGCTCCATATTGGCAATACCCGTGCAAATCGTCTCTGCTCTCTTTTCAATTTAATGACATGCTTCGTGTAGCAGGTCGACCAAAATTTGGACGGAGTGAGGGCCGTGCAACAGAATAGCCAGCAGTGCGGTTTTTATGTACGACAATTCATTTTTTTGTTGCTCCACCCCCCCCCCCCCCCCCCCCCCCCCCCCCACCCCCCCCATATGGTTCACATTGCAGTTGTGAATGACACGTTGTTCGAGTAAGAACAAAACCGTCCGTGGGCAACTTTCTCTGAACATTTCTTTTCTTTTAGCAAATAATATTTAAAGCAGGAAAGTGAATATAAAACAACGCAGTGGGTTTAATATTTAGCTGAGGATTGGTGATTCTGGCATGTCAGAGACTGACTCACCACCAATGTCACGTCACAGCCGGCAACTGTTAGCATCAGAAGGTCATCGGCGCCACCGTCCGTCGGGAACTGACCGCCCGGACAATCAATGGCTTTACTCTCAGGATTATCATGGTCATCCGGAACTAGATCTAGGAGGAAGTATAAACCGGAATGATCTTCCTGAAACTCTAAATTGTTTTGTAAGCTGCAAGGGATGTGAAATAAACACAGAATATTGGAGTAACTCAGCGGGACAGGCAGCATCTCTGGATAGAAGTAATGGGTGACGTTTAGAGTCGAGACCCTTCTTCAGACTGAGATGTTGTTGTGTAATTGGTATCTGGACGGAGAGAAGACGGTGTTGGGCCTGTGAACTATTTAACGTTGCTCCAATCCGGCGCTATAATTAGTGTTATAGTTCAAGTCCTATCCACATTGAGAATATAAACACACAATGAATGTTTCATTCAATTACACAGCTGGCGGTCGAGAGGTTTATCTTCAAAGTCAAATTGGTGATGTTTTAAATAGAAACCCCTTACAGGTCCCTGAGATCGCCTCTCTACCATTTCACAGCGAACATGCTTTTACACCTTTTCCCTGATAAGTTCTGATTACGAACAAAATGAATTAAAATAGGAGAAAATGGGAAGCAAAACATGCACCAACCTCGAACACTGGAGGAGGTTCCTTCAGGGAGTTCGCTTGTTGAATGAGCACAACCCAAAGGGTCACTGGTGTAATATTCTATGTGATTCATGGAATCAATGGATCCAGAGACTAGAAGTCAACGACAGAGATAGTTATTAGACATCGGGCTAAATTGGGCATTGGAGCAGAAGACACACATCATTCTGTTTCTGATATCTGTTCGTTTCCATTCGAAATATTGCTGACATATTAAAACAAAACAAAAGCGCATTCGGTAAATATCATGAACATGTCAGTCACCAGGTGTGGAGAAGAAGCAAATATCCTTCACAGAGCTCATCATTTCCGGTATCTACCCACCAGAGCCTGGAAACCAGGAATAGTCCCTTCCCATCACGAAGGTTTCTGGACAATTGCTTTCGTCCCAGAGCAGTGACCCAACGGCTTCAGTGCAGCTAACAGTCTCCTCTGCCTGGTGGAACTTGTCTTCTTTGGATGCCCTCGAGTTCTACAAATCAAATGAGTAGCCATGGACAAGCTCATGGGCCCCATCTAATCATGTCCATCTATCGGCTTCATTCAACACACTTTTTTTGGAAAAGCACCCTGGCCATGGATTTGAGGCTGACCCCAGAATGGTGCAGATTCCTTGACTCGATCTATCTTCACACGATCCACCTTGCACATCCCCCTCCCACTAACCACAGGTGATGCAACATCTAGTATTACACCTGCTCCTTTATCTCCATTCAGGGACCTAAATGTCAGTCTCCATTATTCCATTCCATGCTCTCGATGTACCCTCCTTTACCCACGTGATGCCAAATGCAGACGAGGCAACCAGATTGTGTCCGCCAGGGACAGCTGGATTTCAATTCCATTCCTCATTCCCATTCGCCCTCTCTGTTCTCTGCCTCTTACATTGCCAGATTGAGTTTACATGCAAGCTGGAAGAGCAGCACTTCAGGTAACGCTGACAATCCGATGGTGTAAATATTTAATTCTCCAATTGTCACCCCACTTCTCTCTCCTGATAATCAACCTTGACTCTCTCAAACACAACATTCTCTCCACTGAGCCTGTCCCTCGCTTCCCATTTCCTGTCCTCATCTCCACCATCTCCATCAGCTCATAACCAATCCCTATCTGCAAAGGGTCCACAATTTCCATCCCATTTTTCCCACCTACCCACCATTATTCCCAAGGTCTCTATATTTCATTTGTTGACTTTTTTTTCTTATCAGATTCCACCATCTGGAACTCCTTGTCCTCCCTACAATCACCTCCAACCATTGTGGTCACCTCCACTCTTCATCCGTCTCCCCAAATGGATGTGTCTACAATTCCACCCCTCGTTGCATACATCCACCTGTCATCTACCAGAAACTTGTGCAGCATTTCCTCTCGCCACTTTCTATCAACCATCTCCGCTATACTCCAGACATGAAGAAGGGTACGGACACAAACGGTCATCTGTACATTTTCCTTCATAGATTCTGCCCGACCCACTGCGTTGCTCCAACAGCTTGCTTGTGTCCGATGTATCTGTTACAATGTTTTTATTTTTACTCAATGACCATTAATTGGAGTGGAGGGGATATTTATCGCTGAAGAGCGACTGTCGAGTGCAAATACTCACTTGAATCATCCATCTGACTGAACTTGTTTCCAGGAAGAGTATCGTCAATCTCTTCATAAATTGCTTCGTAAAAGCCAAATCCTCTGGCTCTCAACTCTGCATCTGTTTAAAGGAGAGTGTGGGTTAACTTGCGGATTTACAGGAATAGTATTTAACAGTTAGTATTTTGCGTACAACATGTAAACATTATGCAGTGATGCTATTCAAGGTAAAATGTTGATGAGCGTTACCATTGAAGAATTACGATAGAGGTCTAGCGGCTTCTTGCAGAAATTAGCGAATTCTACGAACATCAAGAAGATCACAGCTAGTGTGTATTAGTAGGAAGCAATTCCTCATTTCTGTTCCGTCACGACAATGCTGTTCAAAGCCTGATTGCATTCCCAAATACATACGGATGGTACAATTGTGGGTGTGGGTGATCAGGAGTTGAACTTTCCACAGGTTTGTCAATTTAGGAAATGGAAGACAGATTGTGTTGCATCAAATAAATGGAAGGAGATGGGGAATAAAGCATTGCAGGAGCATAGAATGTGAGGAACGAACAAGCTTGAGATGTGGTGGATAGAATCTAATCAGAATGTTCACATTGAACAGGATGTTGAATGGAATGTTCTTCTTCTTCTTGCGTATGGCGTGCACAGCCTAAAGTTGTCGGATAACTTGTTCTATTTGATCTTATATGATTGTGCACGCCAGGTTGATTGCATTCGTCGATACAGGGCGGACAGAGTGATGGTTGCAATCTCCCACCCCAATGGAATGTTGAACATCAGTCAAGTGAACAATAGATGGAGGAACCCAAACAATAATCACATTTAACATTCCATGCTATTACGACAAATTGCTCTTTCCAATAGGAACCATGGAATACCTACACGATGCTGCACAGTTGCATTTGCTGCTCAAAATGCAAGAAATAAAAGAGTACATGGAAAAGCGAATGAAAGTCTCTTCACACTATGAAATATTGTCTGGAATAATAACGCTGTAACATTGAACCTCACCTCTTCTTGCTGATTGCCTCCGAGCTATTATCACCAGTGCGACAAATTCAGCGATGAGTAGGATTCCCAGAGTTGTGCAAACCACAACAGCCGTGGAGGGCGGCTTCTTTCTCAACTCTGAAATTGAAATTCCTGGATAAACGGAAAACAGAAGCAGTTGAAAATATTTCTAGGGGCAATTGATGAATTTTAACCGCTGGTTGTGCATCTTGCTTTGCTAGAGATGTTTCCCAAAATCCGGTCATACATTGCACCAGAGGAATGGCTGAGCAGAAAACAATAAAAAGCTCAAGTCTCTATTGTATTGTGCGGAGTGGTATAAATAGAGATATACTAGAATGTCCTGATTCCTCACTAGTGACGCTCTGTATCCAGACAACAGCTGCAATATTATATTCAGGCATAATGTGCATCCACACTGCTTGCCCCAGACTTCAATGAATAAGACCATTTGGCCCATCAAGTCCACTCCGCCCTCCAATCTTGGCCGATCTATCTTTCCCTCTTGAACCCATTCACCTGGCTTCGCCCCATAAGCCCGGACACCCTTTCGGCAACATCTTGCGAAAGAGCAAGCACTGTTTTCACTGACTCGACATGCCACCGAACAGAGGAACACTCACAAACAAATTCTTCCAAATTTCACAAATTATCTTGGTTCCTACACATAATAACAGTTAATTAACAGCCATTAATCAAAGGTCAGTAATCCTCACTGAATAGTTGCAATATGGTTCCTATTACCAACA